>NW_004955418.1:10250470-10411223 GCF_000276665.1 Chinchilla lanigera
ACCAACCAATTATAAAATTAGAGGATCCTAAAGCACTTGGGGAAAATACAGGCAGAGCAACATTACGTCACAGTGTTAAAGACTCATAGAATCACAATTGAAGTACAAGCACTATTGGGACTCATTATCCTATCATACAGGCTGTACACACAGTTACTCTTTCTGTTTTGTTTAGAATCAGGAAATAAAGATGGGTTGTTCATGCACAACACTGCTATAGAGCAGTCATTTCAGTGCCCATCTGATATTCCTGGGTTTACTGTTGAGCGATGGAGAATACTTAAAACATTTTTAAGAAATATTCCAGGAAGAGCCAGTGCACTGGCATGAACCTGTTATTCCAGCCAAGGCAAGAACAGGATCATGAGTTTGAAGTTAGTCTGACCAACACAGCAAGACCCTGTTTAAAAATAATGTGTAAAAATTGCAGGCATGCACTCAAGAGAATTACAAAGTAATTCACTTCTGCTATTGGTTTCTAAAGATACTTTCTGCTTTCATAATAGTCTGAACTACTAAAAATGGTTTGTCAGACACATGTTATCAGACCGTTTCTAAAGTAGACATGACCTTATGCTCTTAGATTTTTGCAAATAAATCTGCTAATCTCCCTCACTTGTTAGTTCAGATCATAACGTGTATTACATTGCCATCGCACATGCCACCACCAGCTCTAGGTTTATCATCAATACAATATTCTCTGAATTGCCCATTTCTAGGAAAAGATTCATTTGCTCTTCTGCTCTTGAGTGCCAGGATTGCATCTTGACACTGCTCATTACTGCAGGTGTAGTGTCATCTAGTTTGCAGCCATATGATGACTTTTAATCACCACAGATCCCCACCTCCAGCCATGGTTGCTCAACTCCAAGTCACGTGGCAGTTGTTACTGGTATATAAACTTGCAGCAGCTTCATTGAGAATTCACAAACTTAGTTGATGAGAATTTAATGTAAAAGACAACATGTACTCCTGTCACAAGTACTGTCATTTTGACATAACTTGCATGCAAAAATGAAAACAGATGGGGTAGATAGGAAATAAGAGAAAAAGAAGGGAAAAGATGAAGGGGAAGAAGAAGCAAAGGAGGAGGAGCAGGAGGAGGAAAGAGGGGAAGGAGGAGGGAGGAAGAAAGGAGGGAAAATTATGTTCTTTGCTATTTATGAGAAGTAAGCTTAACTTGCTTGAATGTCGATTGTTTTTAAGTAGTAGCATATAAATTGCTGTTTTATAATATTTTATTTTGACCAATTAAATCTGAGATCAAAGTCCAATACATTATACAAAATTTAGCTATTCAATCTTTTCCTCTCTGGCCTTCTCAATCCCAGACATAAGGAAATAATAGCTATATCTGATGACATCTTACCACATCAGAGTCATTCTTACAGGATCTTAGTCACATACAGGACCCATTTATATGGAAAGCAAAACAAGCTATCTAGGGAGAAAGGGGCAGACAGAGTGTTCATTTAGTGTCCAGGAAGCAGAGTCAGTCTATTGGGCAATTGGACTCTGAAGGTTAACACTTGCTTGGCTGTATAGCAATTGGGAAAGTTACTGATTTTGTCTGTGTTTCCATTTCATCATCTGTAAAATAGAAATAATATTCCTTTCTTTATGAATTTGGTAGTACAGGGTTCCATGAAGACAAGGCATCCAAACCAGTAAGAAGCCCTCAGTTCATATCAGCCATTTGTATGTCCCACTTATAGGCTAGGAAATGTAGCTTAGAGAATTTAAGCAATAGCCCTAAAGGACACAGAAATCAAAGCTAGAAAGCCAGCCCTCTCTGCAGTCCTTAATCAAGCCTTCCACCCACAACACCAGTTTTTCTCAGATCCTCACTTGGAGAATGTCTACAACTGTGTGATGTGTTCACCACACATCTAATCATCACATTATCCTCATCTTTTCAACTGGGTTATGTGTCTGGCAAACCATATTTAGTAGTTGAAATACAAAGTTTAACTAGCGTATTAATGCTATAGTATTAGTATTTCTTTTGCACTTTGGTGTTTACATTTTATTACTACTATTTTATTTTGAAGAGGAAAAATAGAAATAAAAATAAAACAGTTTCAAAGCAGGAAAATAGGAGAGCAAAATTAATTAATATATTTTGTACTGCTATCTTCATAGTAGTTATTCAGCACACAAGATATGGGCATGAAATATTGCCTAAATAGTATTAGCACAAACATTTCTTTTCAATGAACTAAGAGAAACTAGCTGTATAACTATCAGCTATCTTGTGTATATATACATTTTTTTCTTTTCTCTTCCTTCCTTTCTTCTTTCCTCCATCACAATTTCTCTTTTCTTTTGAACAGTATCTTCTCAATTCACAATATCTACTGATGTTTTGAATCGCATTTACTCATTCAGCTTCTCACACTAGTAAGACAATGTGGTGTTTTGTTCTGTTTTTTGATGTTTGTTTGTTTTGTACCAGGAATCAAACTCAGGACCTTGTGCTTGCCAGGTAGGTGCTGTGCCACTGAGCTATATCCCTGGCCCAACAATACAATGTTTACACATATGAGTCTCATTATTTTCCTTATGAATATATTTTGAGTTGCATCCATTTACCTATAAAAGTCTTAAGTTTATCCTTCTTTATGGCTGAGTAGTATTCCATTATATATTTTTTTAAAATCATACATCTTTTTTATCCATTCCTTTCTTGATGGGCATCTGGGTCATTCTCAAAATTTAGCTATTACATATTGTGCTGCTATAAACATGGGTGCACATTTATTGCTATGGTATGATGTTTGTAATCCTGGGAAGATATTCAGCAGTATTAATATTTTTAAGTTATTGTTTTCTCCATATTTAAAAAGATACTTTTAAAAAGTGACACTACACTAGCCCATTCTGTAAACTATTTCATATAAATGTGTTTTAGTCACCTTCTCTGATTAAAATTTATACACATCCTTCATTTTTTAATGGGTTAATATTGTTACTTGTGCCTGCCTGGGAAGCATGAGGACATGAGTTCAATTCCCATACAAAAAAAAAATATTAAATATTGTTACTTGATGATACCCCATAATCACTTTCAGTGATTCCTAATCATTAGATTTGCCCCCTGCTCCACCTGGGAGAACTGTGTTTTCAGTTGTTTCATTTGTTAGCAAAACCATACAGAAAAAAATTAAATTCAAATATCATTCTACACTTGTATGAGCGTATTTATTGCTAACATTGATGTCAAAAGGTTGTGCTTTTTTTTTTCCCTTTGGTCTTTTTGAGACAGGGTCTCACTAGGTAGTCTCACTATGTTTCACTATGCAGTTCAGGCTGGCCTTGAACTTGTGAAGATCCTACTTCAGTCTGCTGAGTGTTGGAATTATACTATGTGCCACCATGCCTGTTTTAAATTATGCTTTTTAATGTTATGCTAGATCTTGCCAAATTGTTATTTAAAGTTCATAGATCAACTCAGCAAAAATGCTTTAGGGTAACTATTCCTTCCTATGTCTAAGATATTTTTTAAATAACATAGTTGAAAGGAAGAAAACTTAAACTGTACCTTCAAGTACATTACTCTGTTTTCCTAATTATTACTCATTCGTAGTGCACTGTATTAGAAAAATCAGTGTGTGGTAGTGGTAAACATTAAAATACACATAAATGAGATTGTTCAACAAACATAAACAAGGGCAGATATTTCAGAAAACTTAGAAAGGTGTACTGCCTTAAATACAGCAATAATAAAAATAAAATTAGATTCTTGGTTTCTTGACTGTCATCATTACAGTTCTCCAGTTAACAAATATTTCCTGAGTGCCTGGCACTATTGTAGGCAGAGATGTCATAGAATTGAAGCTAGGCAACTGCCTCTTCACATTAGCTTCTAATTGAGTAGGAGAAATACAATTGAATACGTAAATATACATTACTCCAACTAGTAAAAATGACTCCATTTTCTACAAAGTGTAATAAAGGGTAAAGATACCTTATTAATTGACTAATTGATTAATTAATTAGTTGATTGATTGATCCACAGTGCTTGGGTTTGAATCCAAGGCCTACACAATAAGCTGCATTGAGACACTATTTTGTTTCTTACTTTCAGACAAGAGCTCCCTAATTTGCTAAACTGCCCTGATCTGGAATGGAACTTGTGATCTTCCTGCCTCAGCCTCCAGAGCAGTTGGAATTATAGGTGCATACTACCAA
Source organism: Chinchilla lanigera (assembly GCF_000276665.1). NCBI lineage: Eukaryota > Metazoa > Chordata > Mammalia > Rodentia > Chinchillidae > Chinchilla > Chinchilla lanigera. Next base: position 10,254,662 of record NW_004955418.1, read on the forward strand.
GCATAGCTAAGATAAGGGTATTTTAATGAGCATCAATCTTGGACTGATCCTATGACTTGCTATACTTGTACACCAGAGAAGGATTCAAGTGAAAGAAATCAATAGGTTTTTAGTGGACATTTGGGCGAGAGAAAGCTCTAGTCTGCGTCCATACTTAAATGAGCTACAGGGCAAGTGTATAAGTATGGCAAAAGGAGAGAGATGCAGAAGAATATAGGTGGTTTAGAGCAAGTCACTCATTACACTTAAAAAATAACTCTCACCTCCACATGACATATGCGTATCCATCATTTTCCATAAATGATGGGAATAACTTATTTTTAATCATTTCTCACATTCAGTGGGGAGATGAAGGGAATTAAACTTTATAACCAATCAAGGTCCATAGAAAGCTGAGAGGGTAGAAAACAAGCAGATATCCTTCTCTTCCATACTACAAAGGATTCCCCAATTTTTCGGTGAAATTGTTTTCAGGCTCAGTTTTCATTCTGCAAGTTTCCATTCTAAAGTGAAGATGAAAGTTGAGTACGATTTCCTGAGAGTCAGTGATGAGGGAAGACAACTTGGGTATTTATGAGTCTCTTGTACTGTCATGCTTGAAACTGCAGAATGTTAAGCAGACTACTGATTCACTGGAGAAATACTCCCAGTCATCTCAGGTTTGTTTACAGCAACAGACAAAGGAGAGACACAGCTCATAGATCAGCATGTCAAAAAATAGAGACAGCTCACTGCCAAGGGCAAATGTAGAACTCTGAGTGAGGAAAAGTTGCCGGAGTCAAACAGCACTCACACATGGAAATCCAAGTGCCTCCATACGAGTGACCACATTAGAACTGACTGTGTGTAGTATAAGAGACTCATGAAAAGAAATTTACTTCTACTCCTGTGATTAGACAATAGTGGGGGAAAAAATCTCAGTGAACCTTCCTACGTAAATCACAGTCCAGAGTTAACCATCCGAAATGATTTGCCAAATTCCTGTTTAACTGCCAAAGACATAAGCAATGACAGAGATTTTTAAATGATGTGTATATAACTCTGTGATAACAAACCTGCAAGCATCCGTGCCATGAACTTCTTTATCTAGGAAGATAGTTATAAAATTCAGCTCCAACAGAGGTTGAGCACCTCACTAAATAAAATCCACAGAGAAGATCTGAATAGTGGAATAAATTATAAAACTTCTGAAAAGAAAGCTTCACCAGAAAATTCTCAAAAACTTAAGGAATGGGTAATTAACATGAGAAAAACTAAACCAAAGAGGACAGCAAGGCAAAGTTGGTTTGGAAAGCTCTTAGGAGAGTTTGTTGCCAGTCTAATGCAACGCTCCTGTAAGAAGCAGTGTCCTCATCCAAGCCTGGTCTGAAGGAAAGCCTTACATTTCAATTTTTACAGCACAAAGTATTGCTTTCTCCCCCGGTTCCTTTTCAATTTCTTTCTAGTTAGAATAGGCATTAACCAAAGGAGTCAGAAGAGGAGAAGTTTTTGATGTTCCCTTTCTTGGGAATCTCCCGTCTTGCTCTTTGATGTTCCAGGATGTGTACCAATAGGACTGAGTCTCTCTCACTTTGAAATCTTTCTTACCTAAATGTTACCTGTGGGAGGGATTTGGGAAATAACTTTCTAAAGCAATTAGATGGCACAACCAGAAGAAAAGGACAACAGGAAATACATTATGCAAATGTGTGGTTTTTCAAAGCCACACTGCCTGGAGAAAAGCACGGGTCAATTATCTGGCTGAGAACTGCACAAGGGGAAAATGTGAAAAGAGCCCTTGTTCTATATTCGCTTACAATTCTGTTTTAATATAAAACCTCCATCTGATTAACACTACACATTGACAACATAAAAATAAACTCAGAGGAAATTCATTTATGAATACAGATACAAAAATTTCTTAAGAAAACAACAAATTAAATTTAATAGTGTGCCTACCATGTCAAATTAGTTTTATTTTAGGAATAGAAAGATTATATAACCATAAGAGATCTCTTGAGGAGCAAAATGTTCAAATAAGAAGACATGCTTAAAATGATCAATTGATTCCAATAATCTTCAACACATTTCAGATACAAATTTTAAGAAATTAATATATTATCAGTATAGTCTTAAAATAAAAGACCCAAACTATTTTTGGTAAGTAATTTATAGCATTCTGCCTTTACCAATATTACCTAGCATTTTTCTAAATGTGCAATATGAATGAAATTATAGCAATCAAAAAGGAGGGAAAATATTATATCATCATAATTGTATAATAAGAAAACTCCAGAGAATGAGCCATTAACATTTTATGATTAATAAATTAGTTAAATAGGTAGAGTGTCACAAAAAATAAATAGGAAATTAAATAATTTAAATTGACTATAAGTAAAAACTTAAACCCATTGTGGTGGTGTACTCCTACAATCCCAGCATTTAGGATGCTGAGGCAGGAGAATCTCAAGTCTGAATCTAGCCTAAGCTGAGTAGTAAGACCCTGTCTTAAAAAACTATAACTCAAAAAATCCCCTTCAACAACAAGCAAAACATAAGGGAGATCTTTAAATATATATATATATATATTTATATTTACTATTTTCATAACTCATGAGTCATTCTGTTTTGGTGAATCAGAAAATTAATTTGCATAGTACAGTTTATTTCAAATTCATTTCACAGATTTAATACCACTGCCTATAATAATCACAGGAAGCATTCTTTAAGTTGCCATAGTAATTCTCAATGTTTCTGAAGAAGAAAAATAACGCAAAGAAATTTCATAAATTTTATCAGCTTCTTGTCAAACACTGAAAAAGGAAATTATAAAGCCAAATAAAAAAATGGGTCCTATTTAGTAAACCTGATATGATTTAGAGACATGAAAACAATGTAATTGCTTCATGGACAGAAAAAAGAAAAGTAAAAACACAAATCAGCTATTTTTTTCCCACGATGCTTAAGAACCTTTGAAAGCCAAAACATGTGAAACTCGTGATCACTGGGCTCAGCTGTGGTACTCACAGTGCAGCTCAGTTTTGTATTTAGATACTTCCCGCAACACCACCTTCCAGAAAAATGCCTCCAGAGGCAACAAATAAGCAGAAGGAAGGGAGGCGACAAATGCAGACAGCATGCACTGTGTGTGGGCTACTGCTTTAGTTATTATTCTGCTTCCAGTCTAAGTAAGAAAGTAAGGCCAGGGGTGAGCTGGAGGAGAAAGGAAAGCCATAGCACTGACGTGATGGACCCCAAATTTCCAAAGCAGTAAATGAAAGGTACAGCAAAGGTGCTTATTTCTTAAGAGCTGGGCCTCCTGAATTCCGTTCCCACCTCCAGCATTCCATCTTTCTTGGTTATATAAACTCTGCCCCGCAGCAATCAGCGCCTCACTGCCATCCCTGGGCTCCTTGTTCTCATCTGCACAGCATCTTGTGCCTCGTAGAGACTCAAGTCCCTGCTCACAACTGTGTTACTTAAAAAAACTAATTTCTCCCCATTTTGCAATCACGTACAAAGGGTCACCTTCGCCATTTCAGAGAATAAGACAGGTGGTTTTGCCACTTTAATACCCTGAAAATGCATTCACCCTAAATATCTTCAATAAATAAACACCTTCCTAAACGTGTGTGTGTGTGTGTGTGTGTGTGTGTGTGTGTGTGTGTTTTATTTGCAGGAAGACATCACGTGCAAAAGAACTCACTTTTGGAGAATGCGTGCCATGATCATTGCCAACTTTAAATTTCTGTGGTTGAATGAAGTTTCAAAAACTCTCTCCAAGTTTGATCTAAAGGGACTACTGATCTAGGCCCTTTGAGAAGTGAAACTTTTCAACAATACAAAGTAGGAAATTGTGATCACTAAGCCAGAGACACCACTGTGATGTTCCCCGTGTATGGCTTATTCAGAGCCTTACTAAAAAGAACACAAAGTAAGCCGGGGGCCTCTGAAGCTCCAGCCCCATGCTTCTTCAAGGCTGCAATCCTGTGAGCTATTCTCGCAATGGCCTTTGATATAAAATAGTGAAAACATTGGATTATCCTAAGAATACCGTTTTAAAGGGAGGAATTTCTAGGATTGCTTTTTTCCTACTGCTGACCCAGAAAGACCCACCATTCCATGGGCAAGCGGGTTGAAAGAGAGTATGATAGGCCCATCAGAGATTTCTCAGTTACAATGAAGGACACAGAGCCACCATGTTTCACAGCATGGATAAAACACAGTCCTGGTGTGCATAATGCAAGAATCAGCTAGGGAAAAAGAATTGCATGTGGGGAAGAGTCTAGAGCCAATTCACTATTCTAGTGCTCACGGGTTATTTTTTTTTCCTAATGAATAGGGATAGAATTCTTTTCTATGAGCAATTACAGGATAGTACACATAAGAGACATAATTTCCTCTGAATACAATTTTTGAGATATAAATGTTCCGATCAAAGGTCTGACCTGCATTAGTTCATTTAACTCAACAGATGTATTCTCTCTAGTGCTGCAGGTAATGTGCTGTCTTAGTCGCTGCCCCGGAAAGTTTTCCAGTTTAATATTAGTTACAATCAGTGCCCTGGGTTATTTATTCTAATATACTTTGCATTCAGTCCACAGTGCCTCAGTCACCCAGTTCCCCACTTAGCCCCTACTTAGCCATAAAATGCCTATTTTATTATTCCAGCAATCGTCTCCTGAACTTTAATAGTCACTGAGAGCAAAGTGAGACTGAGGAATGCGTTCTGTCCGCCCTTGCAATGTGATCTGCAGAAAGCTCTTCCCGAGCATCTCAGTGAGACAACTAAGCTGCTGGAACTGATTTTTTCCACATCAGCCCTTTTCCCAAGGTGGTCTATTTTGATTTCATCAGTTTAAGCTTAGAAAGTAAGGTCCTCGCCCTTGGGTGAACACCCAGTGCCGGTCTGAGTCCCCGTTCCTCTGCTTTTTAGCTGGGCAGAGCTCCTGCTTCTCATTGCCTTCCCGTCTGCTGCCACAGCTGGTTGCTGTCCTAGAGTTTTATTTCCCCTACTGACTGAAGTACAGGATTGATTTCTGCACTGGGAGGAAAGAATTTAATTGGTGAATAACAGTCATTTTTGTTCTCTTACATTCAGCGAATTTACAAGCTATCTCAGTATTTCAGAAAAACAGGCCTTCAGGCAGGAGGAGTAGCATTTGAATCTGAACGTCAGCCATCTATCTACCCAAAGCACTCCGTGCCCAGTGAAGCTCAGTTGTTACTTAGAAAGCCTTAATAGGCACCACGAGACCACAACACACTCCTCTCTCACACGCATAAGCAGTCTATCAACTTTCTAAAGAACAAAGGTCCAATCCAACAGCTCTCCACATTCCAGTCACGCTCTGCTTCTGCTCACTTAATTTTTGTGTACCCTAAATTAAATTTTTAAGCCATTTTCCCTATTAAAACTACAACTAAACCGATGTGACATAAAAAAAGAAATATTTGTCCATCTTTCTCAGGAATACAGGAGCTCAAATTAAATTCAAAACTTTTTAAAGAATAATGGTATTGTGGCCCACTGCACCCCAAGATTGAAATAGGAAGATGAGTACAAGGAATACCTGTAAAGCTTTTCTGATTTTGTATCCTGAGTTCATTTGCACAGATGACATGAGTTATATTTCAGGTTACTACACATTCACCACAGTCATGGAACATGCTTCCTCTTGGCACTGCAGAAGAAAACAATATCGTAATGCTTTGCATGCTGGAATTGATCACAGCCAACTGTAAATACTAATGTACTGAGGTAAATAAAATGTCAAGGGACATGTATCTACTGAATGAAGAGTGGAAGGGGGTGGACAAAACCCCACAATGAAATGTTAATAAGAGGCAATATGAGTCACGTGACTGGGAGATAAACCACTCTGAAATCTGTGCAAACACTAGTGGAAATTAGGCAAAAGTAAGATGTTTGGAAATCAAAGGTTCTTTTTGCCAACCGCTGTTCCCTTTCTCACCCCGTCCACAGATAATCCACAAATAATACTAAATTATGAATCTGTTATAAAGAATAATTGAGAGACAGATTTTCCTTCATGATGACCACTTGTATTTTTTTACATTTCAATTAATAATTTTCCCCTAAAATGCTCTTTTCCTTGTTTCAAAGATTCATGCCGATTGTGCCTACACATATTACAATGTCTTCAGCATTGAATAGAAATTTGACAATGACTGGTGAGGATAGGAACATAGGGCCAGTACTAATGCAAATAGGATTAGCAAGAGCACAAAATGAAAATGCATGAACCATACAGGCTGTCCCTGCTGGCTACCAATGTCGTTTATGCAGCAATGAAATTTCTTTTATCCTAATGTTTGCTTCTTCATGACACACACTTCAGATCTGTAATTTACACTGTAGGAAGAATCTCTCCACTATAGGCTTGCCAATGGTTTGAAGAATGTGGATGATATTTTTCTAATGAAGATGACAACCTGAAGCAAAGGAAAATAATAATAGCCCTGAATAACTTCAAGTATTCTGACATAAGCCCAATCCTTTCTCTACTTACAACGGAACTTCTTAAATTTTGATCTGCATTACAGATTGAGTTAGGCAGAAGGCATAAGTAGAACAATCATGCTATATCATATAACTTAATGCTGACCAACAAAACTGATAAAATAGTAGGGAAAGAAGAGATTTTGAAGATGTAGTTTGTTGTCAGTAAGTGACACATGTAACCTTGTGAAACTGCAACTTAATTTTATCAGGGGGTTAATAAGATAGGAATCATCTACTTTTATACATAAAAACACAGAGAAAATTTTCTGGTACAGAGGAACATTGTATGTATTTTTATTACTTAATATCAAATGTAAGAACAATGAGGACAACATTTGCTAGGTGACCTAAAGTTGATAATAAGTCTGTTTGCCTTTCAAGACACTGAAAAATAGAGATGTATATGTCTTAACAGTATGATATTCTGAGAAAAGATAAATATTAAGAGAAATAGAAGAATTAAATTCTAACATGGCAATATTGACTCAATTCTGCCTATATATCTATGCTACTTCCTTTGGTTGAAATTTCCTTTTTCATTCATTCAAATTACATTATCTAACAAATAGGATAGGAAATGTTCCTGTGTGCTGAATTAGCTTTGGGACTCCTGCCTCACACGTGGCTATGTTTTCCTTATTTTATGACAAGAAACACCAGTTGTCAGCTGAATGCTTGTGGAAAGCACAGAATGCGGGTCACTGCTAGTGCCACTGGACAGTGGTGAGTAGGTGAGGATAGAGTGGCCTCTCAAGTGACCCGACTTGAGTTTTTCCATTCTGACAAGTGCTTACATCGTGATGTGTAGTTCATGAAGTTTCACATTAGTGCATCAGCCTCCCTCAGAGCAAACACCAGAATATCATTACTGAAGTATAAAATTCTGCATTTCCCCTTCCATTTTACCCTTTAAAGCAAAATCTAAGAGAAATGCTCAATATATGTCAAGAAAAAATATGTATAAAACTACAGAGGTATATGCTTTATATTTTTCTGAATGGCACCATTAGCTTGAATTATATCAGGCAAAAATACAATAATTTAAACTGAATTACAAGGCCTAAAATTACTGTAGCAGATAAAATGATACTTAAAGTATAGACAAAAGCTGTCAACTTATCTTAAAATCTGCCCCACAAAAATGTAATATATCATTGTGTTTAAAGGCCTATTGTGAAGGCTATACTTTCAGGGATCATTTCTATAGTATGTTACTAAAGGCCTATTGTGAACATATGACTATTCTGGAAGCATAAAGTTGCTCATCAAAGTATGCAATCCTTGTCTTCAGTTCCATAAAGTATAAATTTAGAGGAGGTTGGCAAAACTATCAATTTGTTGAAATATTTTTGAGTGCTGTTTTCAAGATAATTGGGATACATATTACACAAATACTGATTTTATTCTTTCTTAAAACTAATACATGTGTGCATTTTTGAAGGGTAATACTGGAAAAGACAAAATGAATACACAGTGGGAAATAAAGCAAAATGATAGTAAGCAAATGTTAAATTTGGTTGGATAGGTTCCTATTTGGAAAAAGAAACAGGAAAAGATAAAAATTCTGTTCTTAGAAAATCATTGACCCCCTTCTCCTCCCTACATATGCTCTGATTAGCTCAATAGCAGTCTTTATCTCATCCAAAGCCTTCAGCCTTGAAAAAGCACTCATCTCTATGCAAAGCAATTAGGAAAAACGTGTGCCCTGCACAAGTTAAGTTCTCAGTAATGATGCTTTGACCATCCAGAACAACATGGGAAGGAGACAGGCATTAATGAGACCAGTCTGCTGGAAGTAGCACACATCTTAGAAATAAAAGACTTTGTGAGAAAAGGCTTAATTCTATCTCTGAAGGCCACGGAGTCCTTCACATTTGCTTCCCTTCTGGATTTTGTATGCTGAAATTAGAATACTTCTCCTAAGCTTGCTTAGCATCTGCTGAATCAGGTCAGTAAAAAGAAATCAACCTTAGCATAATTTAAAATTCTAATTATTTCTAGGTGGTCATTATTTCTGGAGAAATTATTGCAAAAGCATGTGCTTATATAACTATGTGTGTTTAAGTTTGTTTGTTGCTTTTAAGCATATGAACAGTGCTGAGATAATGTATCAAGAAAACTTTAAAAATTCTAAATTTCCCTACAAAGTTCACAATAAAGCTGGAGAAGCAGGGCCTAGAATATATTCTCAAAGCAAGGATTAATACTAAAATTTATATTCAAATTTTGTAATCCAGAATTATGATTGGACTTGAAAATTTAAGATAACTACCATAGTTAATTGCATTTTTCTGAATGGTTATACTATGATCTCTGGTCCATATTTTCTTCCAGAGCCATCCACTCTCAGACCAAGAAGTGGAATCTATTTCACCTCCCCTTGAAGCTGAGTAGGACTTTGTAACTGCTTTGACAAATTACAAAAAGTGATGCTGTGTAACTTCTGAGGTTAGATCAAAAAAGGCAACTCACCTTTTGCTGGCTTTCTACCCTCCACCCCACTATTGCTTTGAAAACATGAGGCTTGGAGACAATGTGTAAGATATCCCGCTACCCCGAAGCCACCAAGCCAGCAAGATCACAGAGCAAGAGCACAGAGACATGGAGAGATGCTCAGAGAAGCCTTCAGAGAGTTCCAGTGCCTGGTCTGCAAGTCTCCCCGCTGAGGCTATAGGGACTGTAAGCAGAGAAAGGCTGACCCCCAATGCCTTAAAACAAAGTTCCTACCCCATCGAATCTGTGAAATTGGTAAATGGCTGTCTTATGCTAGTAGGTCTGGGGATATTTATGATAAAAATATCGAAACTGGAGTTCCTACATATAAGAAATATAAACTTGCACCTAATGTTCCAGTTAGTGATTCTGACTTTTCATCTTTACTGTATCTACTGTCTTTAGGCATGATGTTAACATTCCTAAATCAGCACTGGATTCTTTCTGACCCATCAGTGGCACAAATTACATAATGGCTTTTAAATATTTTGTCTTCTTAAGATCAAGTAAGATGGTATGTTTCTCAAATAAACCTCTAGATCTGGCTTCTGTCCACATTTCCCAAGATTATAGATTTACACACACACACACACACAAACACACACACACACACACACACACCCTGTAATATGACAAAGGAATCAACCACAGAGCTAGATATGGTCTCCCTTATTCTTCACCTCTCCCTTTAAACCTTCTAGTATCTTGTCCCTGAGAAGTTTGAACAAGAAAAATTACTATCTTGAGGGATTTGGCTAAAGAAATTGATAACCCTCAGTGATAGATCTCTGCATAAAGGGAAATATTTTCTTGTTAACTAATTTACAAAGGAAAATGAAAGGCAACAACTAATTAAATTTTCAGAGTTTTGTGGTTTTCCCACACCTATCACCATAATTTAATAATAACTTTTCAAAAAAAAATCTTTAAAATCACAAACATTTCTTATTCTGGGAATAAGGAAAGTGGTCAGTCCTTGTTTATTCATTCATCAAGCATTTAAGAAAGTTTGAATGTGCAGTGAGAAGATCAAAGCATTCTGGGGTGTGAAGAGCCATTCAGGAATATATAGGAAAAGCATCAAGATCAGACCTTAAATAAAATAAAAATGAACAAAGAAATAAAAAGCAGTAACGGTTTTTCAGAAAGATGAGGGATTATTTCCACATGGAAGAAGATAAGACCATGAAAAATATCCAAAATGGAAGAGAGGAAATAAAACAATTAGAGAAGAAAATGCTCTGTAGAGGAGGTCATGTGTTAAAAGTTCACAATTTGAAAAACCACTGAATCAAGAGTTCGTTAATAAAAGAGGAAACAAAACTGGAAAGGCAGGTGAGTAGGCATCATAGGAAGGTGGGAGGTAAGGGACTTGACTGATAAGAAAGGTCTGAAGTTAGATAATAGGAAAGGGAGAATTTTTTTTGAGCAAGGAAATGACAATAGGAGTTGTGCTTCAGTAATAATGATGCTTTTATTTATATGGCTCTATCATTAAAAGCAGCTCAGTGAACCTTGCATTTGCTTCACGAAACTCTTTGAGGCACACAGCGATTACTATCAAAATAACTCACCTAAAATTATATTGATACTTAGTGGCATAATCCAGACTCATAGTCAAGTCTTGCACCAAGTCCAGTAGACTTCTCATTAAAACACATAGTGAGCTTGCTCATAGTTTGCAGCAGCAATAGTGAAGAGGTCATTTGGGGTTGGGGACTCTGAATCAATCCCAGTGAAAGGTGATGATGGAAAGTACAAAATGTGCCATGGTGGCACATCCTTGAAATCCCAGCACTTGGGAGGCTGAGGCAGGAGGATTCCTGTGAGTTCAAGGCCAGCCTGGGCTACAAAGTGAGTTCAAGGCCAGCCTGAACTGTACAGTGAAACCCTGCTCACAAAGACAAGACAAAACAAAACAAAACAAAACAAAATGTGCCATGCCTAATGGATGCAGGAAATAAAATCTTCCAGTTGGCAGAAGTTAAGTCAAATGTCTCACTAAAATACAGAACTGATTCATTCTATATTTCTCCAGTTTATGATGCAGAATTGATAGACATCTTAATAACTGAGTTGCTAGCATATAAAAATTAAATATAAAATATATGTTTTTCTAAATCAAAATAAAATCTGAATTTTAAAGAATATGTGGCTTCTTTTAAGATTGGGTAATGAAAATATGTTCTAACACATTGTTATGGTTAGAGATGGGGAAATTTTCTTTGCAACCCAGAAATCTTTGCCAGACTGATCTCACATCCCTTCTATCTACCTACGCTCAATTTCCACGGATCATATTCCCAGGAAAGGATCTTTCCTCCAAGTTATTCCTAAGGCCATGCCACTCCTGGTACCAAATTCTGTCTGGTAACTTTTCTCTTGTTGCTGAGACAAAATGTCTGACTGATGCTCAAAATTAGGGAAGCAAAGATTTATTTAGCTCCCAGTTTGTGGAGGTTTCAGTCCATAACCAGCTGGCTCCAAGGCAGGGTGGCATGGCACAAGGGCAACACTTCAAGGCAGCAGAAACAGCAAAAGCAACAAGAGCACAAGGGGTGGGGGGAACAAGCTGCTTTTCCTCCATTATACTGTAGGCAGGCTACCCACCACACAGGGGACAGATAACACTCACATCATCTCCATGCTCTCCTGTTGCACAGGCTCATGTTGAACACAAAATACAAAGTGAGGATCTTGACCTCCTACTGAGTCACATAGTTAAGCTTCTAAACTTCTCAAATTGACCCAATGAACAACATCCCTGAGCAGTAAGGGCATGTCCTTTTCACCCCAAGATGCAGAACTGCTGAGTCACTTAGCCAAGCCTCTAGACTACTCAAGTTGACACAATGTATCAATCATAACACACAAATACTGGGAATCATCACAAAGTCAAGTAATACAAAGAAGTAGAAATATAATTAATTAATTTTTGTAGTGCTGGGGAGTGAGCCCAGGGCTTTATGCATGCTTAGAATATTTAAAATATCCTAACAAAATAGTGAAATTCTTTGTTTTTACCTCAGTCTCTATTAGGAAAGTGACTATCAAGTAAAAAGATACAGCTCTTCTTCTTTTTTTTTCTCTTTCTTCTAAATCTTAAGCCAATTCATAGAAGTTCCATCAACTCTTGATTTGTATATATAGAACTAATTAGAAAACCTAGAAGGGAATGCTAAGCTAAGGTTCAAGAATTTGAAATTGCTAAAAATCAATACAAAATTAACATTTTAAGCCATAGTTGATCTTAAAGATCTTTGCAATTTCACAAAATGCTTCCAAATCATGGCAGTTTTTTTCCAGTGCTCCAAGGAAATGAGAGTTTTGCTTCTCATAATTATGCATCCCCACAAATAATAATGTTAATAATGTTAATTATGCTTCCTCCCTCCCCTCATCTTGTCCTGTGACTTATTACAGAAAGGAAAGAAATAATTTATAATGGTGATATCACACCAAAGAGAAAATGGCCAAGTGGATGTGTCTTAGTATCTATGATGAATCCCCAGGCCCCCATAATTGCCCAGGATTTACACACAGAAGGCATTTGAGAAAAATTCCAGGAATTAGCTGATCAGAAAAATGAAAGAAAACAATTAAAATGTTGATGATTTTAGCTGGCACAGAATTGCCTTCTCTCTTTCTCACCAAGTCTGGCAAAGCTACCTTCACCAGCAAATATCAGGAGGCATAGTTGACAGTTAAGTTGACAATCAAGCAAGAGACCAGCTTCACGATCTGGAGCGCTGGAGTTTGGAAAGCGTTTACCAAACAGACAACCTGGAAGTCATTTTTGTTAAATAAAGGACAGTGTCCACCTAGATGTCCATGGAAAAATATTTTACCTACTCAAAGCAGACACAGAAGGAATTTTTCGCTTCCCAGAATACTTGAATCGTGTTCACACTCCCACTCCCAGTAGTTTCCATCTTGTGACGCTCAAAGCTCTCAGCACATTCATCCTCAGTTCCCAGATGCAACTTTGTAAGCAGGAAATACCTCCCAGGAGGTACGCTGAGTGGGCCCTTCTGCCTGTAACAAGACCACCAACTGCACTGAAGGAAGCACTGCACATAATGAAGGAGAGAAGTGCCATCATCCTCCCTTCCCATACTGTAATAATACAGTCACTTCAGCACCCAAATATTGTTTTTAAAAAAATCAAACACTGCTAAAAATACTCCCTTGCTTAAGAAAAGTGTGCTGATTGGAACTCCAGTGGCTTAATCATCTTAATGTTTTGATCTTAACAGTCTTTATTCATCTTAGCCTTCCCTATTAGGAAAATATTCTTGTATGATCACCATTCGTGAAGTAATTTGTTTGACTTGAAAGCCACTAAATCTTGGTGCAAATGTTTGTGTTTTCCAAATGTTAAGGGGATTATCAAATCTATAATGCAAACTTCTAAAAAAATTATTTAAACCTTGATTTATAAGACACTTTACTCTCATTAACTTTCAACACATCTATCACACCACACTCTTTTGCAAGTACAGATCTAGCATCCATCTAAGTTCCACATTTCATAGCCCAGAGACAACTGCAACCTTCCTCAACCTCCTGTGTCTGATGTTGGTTATTTACCTTTACACTTTTTTCTGTGATATCCTTTCTCACCCTACTAATAACAAAAATGTTATCAAAGAGACATAAATCTGCACCACAACATGCCAAGAACTTTGAATAACAAGGTATAAATGTATCTGTTGAAAAAAAAACTAGCCATAACTACGTAATTGTAATGAGAAGTTACACCAACCGCTAGAGCTACGTGGAACCCTGTAGAGTTTTGGTCTTATGTGGTTTGCCAGTCTGGCACAACACAGACATCAGTCTAAATTGACACTGTCACATCCTTCAGTTTCCATACACTGGTGTATAGCATTTGCTTCAGCCCCTGCTCATTCCAACATATTTTCGCAGGTGGAAGCCTGAAAGTAGTTGACTCAAGAGCATTTTCTGAACATGAAGAGAAAGTATTACAGAAACAGAAACAAAGCTATACCAGTACATTTGATCTCCTGATTTCACAGCTGAAATACCTTGGTGGATTCCAATAGTTTATTGATTAAAACTCCAGCCCTTTACAATACCCCACAAGCCCTATATGGGCTGACTCCTCTGAACCTCTTTGACCTCAGCTTTGTTTACACCCCCGCCTCTGACGCTCTGGCCATGCCAGACTTCCCCCTATCACCACACCTGCTGCCAATGTGCAGTACAGTAAGAATATGCACTGCCAAAGCATAAACTGCAGCCCAAGTCTGTCCTCTCCCAGCTGTGTGACATCGGCCAATTTAGCTAAAATCTCTGGAAGAAAAGAAAGAGTTGCCCCATTTGTAACTTGGGACTAATAACAGTACCTACTTCATAATGATGCTATAAGAATTAAATTATTCATATTTATGAAGGACATGGAAATATGTTTGATGCATACTAAGTGTTTTGCTGATTCTTTCTTCCCCTCTAGGCTTGTATAATGTTCCCTCTGTTAAAATGTTATATTGTCAGGTCTCAGTTCAGATGTCCATGCCTCAGAGCAGCCCTTCCCTAACACCATACCCAAAGCTATAAACACCACCCTCTTTGACCCATCAGGTTTTCTCTCATTATCTTATCATTTCCCATCATTATCTTGTTCCTTATCACGTTTTTTTCCTTTCACTTTACCCTTTCTCATTAAGATGCAAGCTCAATGAGGGCAGAAAACTTATTCTTTTGAGTGTCTACCTTTTAACACAGAACTTGACAAATATCGGATGCTTGTCCAAATATATGTTGAATTCATTAGTTAATGGCATTGGGAGCTCTGGATTTTAATCTCATTATTTGCTAAGTCACTTAATTTCTCAGCATTTCAGTTACTTTGTTTATAATTGAAGATAACCATAGACTCTCTACCTCTGCCTCAGTGTGAAGCACAAACTGGCCAATCGACATGAAAGTGCTGCAGAATGTAAATGTATTTGGGTACGTATTTCCCAGATATTAGTTTTTATTCTAAAAACAAAGTACTATAGCAGAATAAGGACTTTGAATAAAAAAAATAATTGCAACTCCCTTCAAGTCCTCATTGCCAGAGATGACTTTCCTAAGCTTCTGATGTGAAGGGTACAAAAGCTTTTCTACAAGGGCTGAGACACTGAGGCAATTCCAAATGCCATGTGTGAAAATGAGCAAACTGATACTTATAAAGCAATAGAATCAGACCAAGACAGCCTAACACTCCTTTCAGCTGGAAAAAAAAAAACTTTAGACAGATTTCTTGTGGATTAATTTTGACCTTCTTTTTAAAAGAACATTTACCTTAGAACACGGGCAATTATAACTTCATTCTCTGTCCCTCTGAATGTACAACTTCTACCAGCTACTGTCTATATGGTAAAACTCAGGAATCCTCTCTAGAACCTGGGAGTCATCTCCTTGAAATGTAATCACCAAGAATGGCGATGCTCTTATGGCCTAGCCTCTGGGGGACAGTAGGGGCCTAAATTTGATGAGTCACAATTAGCAAACAAAAATGGTCCAATCAAATTAACAGTGTCGTCCAAAAATTTTCCAGTAGCTTCCCTTAATGCTTAAACATGCTTCTGATTTTTCTTTCAGCAGAGTTAAATTCAGCCTTTCTCCCTTATTGAAATAATCTCTCATCATAGTAATCGTGAACAAAGTTATCTTTACCTGTTTATTTGGTGAATTTTTTTGTAACAAATTACAGAAGTGAAAACAATGACACTGATACCACCAAGATAATCTGGATCAGTTTAACCCTTATGTATCTCTCTTAATACTTTTCTCTCCTCGTTTCTGTTGTCTTTTTTCTTCTGCGTTCTGTATCAAATACATCTGAAAGAACTTTGCCTTCAATTTTTTTCCCTGTAATTGAGGTTCCCATGTAAATACCTCGATGACTGTAATTTTTTGTCTAATTTGATTGTAAAATTTTTATAGTAGTTATCATTGATATCATTCAACATGAGTCACTTCTGAATCTCAACCTGTACTTCTAATGAAAAGTGTGGGTGTGTCAAACAATCCCATTGCACCCCTGTTATTCAGTGAATCTTAAGTGCTTTTCAGAGGCTTTATGTCTTGATACTGCCTTAAAAAATCATGTAGATATTCAAGAGAAGCAAGAAGACACAGATATGAGCCCTCTACTCAGAAGATAAAATGGCATCTCAGCAACATAATTTGTAAAAGTTTTAAACGTGTGGATTTTTTCATTTTCTTACCATCATCACTTCCTGTCTGACACTACATTTACCCGCAATTTACTTAAATTTCCCTGGGGTAAATTCAGCTCTGAATGACACATGATGAAACCAATTTTAGATACCCAATGTCAAGATTAAATAAACATTTATTTAGCAGGAAATTACGACATAGCTTTGCATCTCCAAGGTTATTTTAGATTTTAGTTTTCCGCACTTTTTTAAAAGTCATCAGTCCTTGGAAAATATCACATGATTGAAAAAGCCTATTCTGAATATATTTACATTTATTGATCCAATAGCTTTGCCATCTGGGTCTCCCTATTTGCCAAGTCATGTGCTAGAATACCTTTAAGTTCAGAATTATTGAAGCATTGGATTTTAGTAGCTACATTTGCAATTTTAGGCAAAGATCTACCCATGAAAATCAACAAAAGGGGAATATCAATGTGTGTTTGAGGAAATGACAGATTTGTATTTGATCAATTGTTTCATTTTTTTATCAACTCTTTTGTAGATGGGTCACCATATAATCTCCTGTTTGTTTTATGGTAATAAAATATGCAATCAATATGTGGACTTAAATTCAAAGTCAGCAGTGTGTCTTGAAAGTCTATGAGAAAATTTTTTTCTTTGCTTTTTGTAAGAATTCCTCAGTGCAGATGTTACCAATGAAAACTCTCAATGCTTTCTTTAATTTTCTACTGCAGCACAATTTGATAGTCACTAACTTGTTGACACCATAAACTGTAGTAGGTAAACCTAGCAAAGTCACTTATTTTTTAGAAGTAAAACTTATGAGTTAACATCATAGCCAATCAGTGTAATGTAAGAAATGTAAGGAAAAAGACTACAGAGTGTCTGATGAAAGTAGAAATTGGATCTTGAGTCATAGCGTACAACATTTAAACAGTCCCAGCTAGTCTGCAATCCTGTTTTTCCTGAATCACCCTTAGTAATATTTTAGATAATCAAGATATTTTTCAAAATATCCTAATAATTATCTCCTCTGATTCATAAGTACTCAGAAAATAGAAATCCAATGCTTATCAAACATACCTTTTGTTTTATTTACTATCCATAATAGCCTTAAGGGAAGAGTAGTTTCCATTTTATAGATAAGAAAACTGAGATATAGAGTGTCTAAATAGAACTTTTCCTTATATTACACTGCCTCTGACATTAAAGTATTATTTAAATCAGGAGATGGACATCACCAGTGAAATGAAAATCACCCATCATTGTGATGTATGTTCTCCATCCTGTCAGTCCATACAAAATGAAAGCACCACTGAATCTGTACAGCAGCTTTGGGAGTATGGCCATTTCCACAATGTTGGTTCTTCCTATCCACGAACAAGGAATATTTTTCCATTTACTGAAATCCTAAGATCTCTTTTTTCAGAGTACTGTAGTTTTCACTGCAGAGATCTTTTACTTCTTTTGTTAGATTGATTCCTAAATATTTCAGTTTCTTGGATGTTACTGTAAAAGGTATGGTTTCCTTAATTTCTCTCTCAGCTGGTTTGTTGTTTATGTATAGGAATGCTATTGATTTTTGGGTGTTGACTTTGTATCCAGCTACACTGCTGAGTTTGTTGGTTAATTCAAGGAGTCTTCTTGTGGAGTTTTGGGGGGTCTTCCATGTAAAGTATCATGTCATCTGCAAACAGTGATAGTTTTACTTCTTCCTTTCTTATCCTTATTCCTTTTATTTCTCTCATACTTCACAGATCTAGAGAAAACATTCCTTAAATTCATCTGGAACCAGAAGAGACCAAGAATAGCAAAAGCAATCCTGGGCAACAAGGACAAGTCAGGTGGAATCACATTTCCTGACCTGAAATTATACTACAAAGCTACTGTCATAAAATCAACCTGGTACTGGTTAAAAAACAGACCTGAGGATCAATGGAACAGATTGGAAGAAACAGCCACAACCACAAATACACTCAGCCACCTAATCTTTGATAAAGGGGCCAAACAAACTTACTGGAAGAACGATAGCCTCTTTAATAGATGGTGCTGGAAAAATTGGCTTGCCCCCTGTCAAAGACTGAAAATAAACCCAAGTCTATCACCATGCACCAAACTCAAGTCAAAATGGATCACAGATCTCCATATTAAAACAAAAACACTGAATCTATTGGAAGAAAAAGTAGGTTAGAACCTTGAAGACATAGGGAGGCAGAGTTCATGAACAAAAACCAAACTGCATGGGAAATGCTTCAAACAATCAACAACTAGGATCTCATCCTACTGAAAAGTTTCTGCACATCTAAAGAAATCACCAGCAGACTAAAAAACCCACAAATAGGGAAGAAATTTTAGCTAACTGTTCCTCAGACCAAGGACTTCTATCTAGAACATATAAAGAATTTAAAAATATTAGTCCCCCCAAATTCAAAGACCCAATCCAAAAATGGGCAGCTCAGATGAATACACACTTCTCAGATGAAGAAAAACAAATGGCAAACAAATACATGACAAAATGTTGAGCATCATTAGTCATTTGAGAAATGCAAATTAAAACAACATTGAGATTCCACCTTACCCCAGTAAGAATGGCTAGCATTATGAAATCAACCAGTAACAAATGCTGGCAAGGCTGTGGAGAAATAGGAACTCTTCCCCACTGCTGATGGGAATGCACACTGGTGAAGCCACTGTGGAAATCAGTTTGGAGATTCCTCAGCAAACTAGCTCTGGAGGTTCCATTCAACCCAACTATTCCCCTCCTGGGTATTTTCCCAGAAGAACTAAAAACATCATATGACAGCGATATATGTAAACCTAGCAGCACAACTTGTAATTGCTAAATTATGGAAGCAACCCAAATGTCCATCCACTGAGGATTGGATTAAAAAAATTGTGGTACTTTTATATAATGGGATATTGCTCAGCTATAAAGAAAGATAAACTCAAGGCTTTTATGGGTAAATGGTCACAACTAGAGACCATACTCATAAGTGAAATAAATCAGACTTGCATGTGTAAGCACCACACTGTCTCACTAGTATAAGACCCGAAAGAGTGAATAAAAATTAGGAGCTACGAAAGACATTGTGAAATGAAAGGAAAATGCTCAAAAGTAAAGGGCAACTGGGGTGTGGGAAAAGAGAAGGGAAAGAAGGGGAAATTATGTAAGTATGTATATACAGGGTAGCTAACAGTTGAACTACTGTCTTGTATGCTTTACAGAAAGAAACAGTTAATGATTACTTAAATGATCAATATTGCATATCTCTACTAGTTTTCCTGAGAAACCCCTTCAAAGATATCAATAGGTAATACAACCAGCACTGTTAATTTCCTACCACTTGGTAATTCTGTATTGTTCGTATTGTTCTTTTGCTAGTTTGTAAATGTCTACTTGTTTATGTGTTTTCCTTCTTTTATTTAAAAAAAATTAAAGCACCAAAGTCACACAAAAGTTAGGTCTGGAGCCTTATTTGATAATAAAAGTAGTTTTGGTTGGAAATAGTTTGCAATAGAATAAAGAAAGAATAGTGAGGAAACAAACTTCTTCACAAAGATAATGAGCAGTACATTTTCTTGGCTTAGACATTTCTTAGGACTTTGCAAAGATATAATTCAGGGCTAGGAGTAATTCTTTAAATGTACATGCCATTCAAATTTGTTTTTAGCCACTGATGTGAAATGCAATTCTTGTACCCACTTCAGCAGCACATATGCTAAAATGCAATACTTGCTGTGCCCGTATTTGTGAGAAAGAGACTTTTCTATTACCTAAGTGCTTTCCATAAAGTACCTAAACTACTTCCTCAACAAGGGTTGGAGAACTGTATACCGCAAAGCCAGGCATGTCTTTGTCTGAGATTCCTATGCCTTAATCTGCACAGTCTCTTCAGGGCTTCGGTACTTAGATCAATTTACCTAGGTGTGACAGTTAATTATGTCTCAATTTAGCTAGGTCACAGCATCTAAAAATTTATTAAAACAGATCTTGATGTTATGTAGGTATTTTTAGATGAGATTAACATTTAAATCACTAGACTTTGAGTGAAACAGATTTATTCAGTTATCCTCTATATGGTAATAGGAGTACCCTTGTGCAATCAGCTGAAGTCTTTAAGAAAGTGACTAATACTACCAAAGATAAGGGAATTCTGTCTGCAGAATTCCTTTGAATTTAAGCTATAACATCTCCAGCTTGCCAACTGCCAGTTTGCCTACCCAGAAAACTTTGGACATGCCAATCTTTACAAACTGAGTAGGCAGCTACTTAAAAACTCTCTCTCTCTCTCTCTCTCTCTCTCTCTCTCTCTCTCTCTCTCTCTCTCTCTCTCTCTTTCTCTCCCTCTCTCCTTCCTTTTCTTTCTTTACTCTCTCAACACCTGATTACTACACAGGGAAGATGGGTATATTATGCTACTCAGAAGTGATCCCTAATGTTTCATGATAGCATGAATCTTCTCCTTTTATCTCCTAGGATTCTCAGCCTCCACTGATCCAATGACTAAGGTGCTAAAATGTTGTTGCTCACATCCTGAGTCCCATAAAAACCTTTGAGATAATGAACCATTCCTAACTGCTTACTTTTATTTTTCCATCATGCCTGTTTTATTAAAATGCACTTTTAATGAATCCAGTATTAAAATATGCACCACTCATCTGAATTATTATGAGATCTTGCAAAGAGGTTTACAAAAAGTGACATTCTTGACTTCAACTTTTCTGATTTCCAAAAGGCAGCCAACGGGATCTCTTAAAAAGTAACATAAATTGATTCAGTTAATCCTCTACTGCAAATCTTTGAATGGATTTCCTGCACGTAAGATGAAATTTGTACTCTTTGCTTACAGGACCTCAGTTGACCTAGTCTCTGTTACCTCTTCAAATTCATCTCGTACTCCAGGTCTTGCCCACCAGTCACAATGATCACATCTCTGCCTCTCTGACAAGCTCAGCTTTACAAACAAATAGCACCCTAAGCCTTTTGTAATTGCTGCCCACAGAGCTGAGGATGCTCCTCCCCAGGACTCTCCTTGCTGGCTGTACTTTTTCATGAGGGCCCAGTGAAACATTCCTCCTTAAACAGACTGCTTCCTAGGCTTGCCTAAAATCAGGCATCCCCAGCATCCTACTCTGTCATCTCACAATGGCTTATTTTCTTCATAGAATGTTTCATCATCAGGAGTATCTTGTTTGTTTGGTATGCTGCCTGTTCCTCCCACTAGAATTTAAACTGTTTGCTAGCATGAAACTGTCTGCCTTGCTGGCCCTACTATCTAAATATTTATTTACATTTAATAAGTATTTGTTGAATAAAGAAATTCAGAACAAGGCACTGTCGATGTATCAAAAACAAAGGTAAATACACAAAAAAACTCTGGCAGGCTGGGCAGGAATTGCTTATGAGAAATGAAACACCATCAAAAGGCTTGTCCTTGGGAATAAGCAAAAGATGAGTTTGCAGGCCTCAATGCAAAGTGAGATTTGGACTGGATTAGACGCAAAGCTGCCAGCAGAGCACTGACCAAGTGCTCATCACATTTTCTTTCTGAAGACAGAATCAGCAGCTGTCTGGGGCAATACTGAGCCATCAAAGTGTAAAAAACAACAACAACCACAGACAAACAAACAACAGCAAAACAGCTTCTGAAGCAGAGGTAAATGAGCAAACAGTTCTTATAAAGACTCAGATAATAAAAATTTAGGTTTTGCAGGGCATAAGTGCTCTGTAACAGCCCTTCAGTTCTGCCACCGTAACACGCACACATGCATAGGTGGCCCATAACCAATGAGTGTAACTGTGCACCACCAAATGTTATCTACGGGTATTAAAATTTGAATTGCCTATAACTTTAAAGTTTTGTACTTTGAGATCATTATAGACAGACTAATACTATAAGCAATAGGACAAAGAGATGCTGTATATCCCCTTGACTATTTCCCCAGTGGTACAAATAACCCGAATACCGATTAGCACAGGCAACAGACAGAGCAGCTCCATTCTCACAGGGTCCCCCTCTTGTCTTCTGATAGTCACACTTCCTCCTCTGCTCAGCTGCTGTTCTACTATCCACCATTACTACAATTTCATCACTTCAAGGATGCTGTACCCATGGAACTATACAAGGTTTTGGAGTTGGCTGCTTTCAGTCACCAGAATTTTCTAGAAATCGATCCAAATTTTTACATGCATCAATCATTTGCTCCTTTTAATTGTTCAATAAGGGGTTGGGGATTTAGCTCAGCAGCACAGCTCCTGCCCGGCAAGTGCAAGGTCGTGAGTTCGATTCCCAGTACCAGGAAAAAAAAAAAAAAAAAGCCTAATGGTTCAATAATATCCCATGATCTGAGTATACCAAAGTGTGTTTAATCATTCTCTCATTAAATGACACTAGTGTCAGTTACAGTTTTTGTTGATTAGGATTAAAACATTATGAACAGTCATGCTTTGATTTTTGTATGAACATCAATTTTCAATTCTATAGGATAAATGCTTACTGATACACTTGTACAATGCGGTAGTGTCTAGATTAAATTTTAGACTTTCACACTACTTTGTAGACTCATATCATTTTATATCCGCAGCAGCAATGTCTCAGTGCTTCAATTTCTTTGCATCCTTACATAAACTCCATGTTATTATTTTAGCCTTCATAGTAAGCATAATATCTCATTTTATTTGTAATTCATCTTTCTTTAATTCTTCATGACACTCAAAATCTTTTCTTGAGCTTAAATTTATTAAAATAATGTATCCTCTTCAAATAAACACTTGCTCATTTATTTTTCCTGTTTTTAATTTGTTTTCTGTTCTTATTGTTATAGTCTAAAAATTATTTCACTATTACAGGTGTTAATTTATGTTTCATTATATGGTTTAAAATATTTTCTTTCAGCCCGTACCTTCTCCTTTTCATGTTTTTAATAAAATTTTCTGCAAAGCCAATTTTTTATTTTGAGAATATTTATGTAAGTATTATATAATATATGCATGCATTTATTTATTTTGTGATGAGGTATTCCTATATGGCCCAAGATGGCCTTAAACTCCTGGACTCAAGTGATTTTCCTGTCTCAGTCTCTCAAGTTGCTGAGATTTAAGCACCTACCTAAATGTTTAATTTTTCAAAATTTTTATTATTATACATTTGCCACAAGTAATGATTATATTCATTGTAGGGAGTTGGCACTGCACATAACACATCTTAGTTTATTTTGCGTTCCTTTCTCCTCCTCTCCTTCCCTCTTCCCTTCAGCAATTTTTTAAAATACATTGTGAATTGGTATCACATCTAAGAATTATGGTTTTAGCTCCAGGTATAGATTTTCTCATGCATTCTTTATGAAAAATATTTTATAATTTCATAAAACATAGAGTTACAGAGGTAGCTGAGTAATAGAGTACATAGTACACATATGCCAGGGCCTGGATTTTATCCTTAGCCTGGTAAAAACAAAATAATGATAAATATGATAACATTTACTGTCTTATAGTTTTAGTTGTACATTTAAGTTTATTATTCACTCTGAGTTAATTTTTATATCAGATGAGCAGTTTGAATTGAGTTTCCATTTTGCGGCCTATGGGTGTCCCATTAACTCAACACCACTTATTCCAAAGGCTATCTCTTCCTTATCTAATTATCTATACATTGTTGTTAAAAAACAGTTGGACAAACTTGGGTGTATTATTTCTAGGTTTTCTATATTTTTGGTTGATCTATGTGTCTGTCCTTCTTTCAAAACCATGTGATCTTATTTTCCATAACTACATAAAAATTTCTTTAACTCTTGGATACCAAGTACTCCTTCTTTATTCTCTTAAAAAATCTTTTGCTATTTAAATTCATTTTGCCTTCCACATACATTTTTGGGTAACTTTGTCTATACTGACAGGAAATTTTCTGAAATTTTTGTATAAGTTACATTAAATTTTTATATAAATTTGGGAGAGAATTTACATGTCCACTCTAGTCTTCTAATCTATCAACATTGTGTATTTTTTATTTATTTAGAGTTCTTATTTAATTCATCAATGTTTTGTAATAGCTGGTGCAGAAGTCCTATACATGCTGTTAGATGTACCTAAATATTTCTTAGTGGCTTATTTTAAATAATATTTTAATTTTGGTGGTCACATGCTCATCGCTAATACATAGAACTAAAACCGATTTTTACATTTTCTTGCATCTTGCAACTTTGATGAACTTATTAGTCCGAGAGCTTTTGTGGTGGGTTTCTTGTTATTTCCACATAGACAATCATGACATATACAGATAGAGCAATCTAACTTTTCTTCCTCATCTAAATGCTTTTATTTTGCATGATTTTAAGGCACTGGCTAAAATCCCAGTCCTATGTTCAAATAAGAGGTATAAAATTGGATATCCTGTCTTATTTCCATTCTGAGGAAGAGAACATTCAGTTTTCAGTGTAATTTTAGCTATACATTTTCTGTACATTCTCTTTATGAAACAGAGGAATTTCTTCTCTCTATATTTCTGAGATTTTTTTATAAGGAAAAAAAATTTTACCAAATTTTTTCTGCATCAATTATCTTCCTGTGATTATTGTTTTTATTCAGATAATGTTGTTTAATTTTAATATACTGAACTCAGTTTCCATATCTTGAATAAGCTTCTCTTGGTCATGTTCCTTTTATGAGTTGTTGAATTATATTTCCAACTGTTTTGCACATATTCACAAAGGATATTGTACTGCAGATTTCTTTTACTACCTTCCTTTTTCTTGCTTTCAGCTTAATTTGGCCTCTTTAATCTAGTATCTTGATACTGGAATTTAGATTGTTGGTTTGAGACCTTTTCTCCTATCTAATTTGTGTTTAGTGATATAAATTTCCCTCTGAAAACCACCTTAGCTATGTTCTAGAAACTTGATTTGTTTTAATTTTCAGTCAGTCTAACTTTTAAATTTCCTTGGGGGCTTCCTCTTTAACCCATAAATTATTTAAAAGTATTTTGTTTAGTGTGCACGTATTTGACAGGCACGTAGTTACAAGAGCTGACGCTGAAGCAGTGCCACACAGTGCTGTAGGGAAATACTATCGAAACCCTGAAGAATGTGTTGTTATCCTGAGGTTGACAGACAGCCGTGTGGTGCCAACATGGGAGGGTTACATGAGGCAGAATACTGCACGAGTTCACTCTAACACTTGGTACAACTCCTTATAACCAGAAGCTGTGGATGACTTCATTACTTTTCAATTTGATAATGTTTGTTTTTTGTCCGTGAAATAATTTGTCCTGGTTTATATTCGATGGTTGCTTAAAAATAATGGGTATTCTGCCCTTGTTGGGTGTAAACTTCTATAAATGTTGATAACATTTTGTGGATTTGATAGTGATGTGAAGTTCCTCTATATCCTTTCCAATTTTTGTTTCTGCTTACTTTTTTTCATCAGTTTCTGATATGTGCGTTGTAATAGGTTGAAGGATAGCTTCACCTCGAAACTCTGAATGTGAATGTACATTAAAAAAATTCTTTGCTGACAAAATTAGCCAAAGGATCTAAAGAGGACATCATCTTGAAATTAGGTTGGTCCTTAAATGCAGTAGCTGGTGTTCTTATAAAAGTAGAGAGAGATTTGAGACACAGAGACAGAACAAACAGAAAGCTATCTGAAGAAGAGGACAGAGATTGGACAGATATGTCTGCACTCTAAGAAATGCCAAAAATTGCCCACAGTTACAAAAGCTAGAGGACAGGCATGGAACCAATTTTTACTTACAGCCTAAAGAAGAAAATAACCCTTTCAACATTTCAATTTCAGGCTTCTGGCCTTCAAAACAGTGACAGGATAAACTTACATAATTGTAGGCCACCAAGTTTGTGATACTTTCTTATTGCACACTTAGGAAAATAATGCATAGTTATTGAAGCTTTATAATTGTGTATTTATCTACTTTTTCCTTTAAGTATTTGCTTCTCATATTTTTTCTACTCTGTTGTTGAGCAGTACTACATTTGAGACTGTAATATAGCTGATATGAATATACCCCTCCTTCTTTCTAAAAATTAATGTTTCCTTGGTATATAATATCATCAACTAACATTGTTATATGTGAAGTATTTTTAGACAACAAGTTTTTGTGCTACTGTACAAATCCCTGCCTTTTAATTGTAGTACTTAGACCATACATACTTATGTATGTATTGATTTGTTTGAGGTTATCTCCCCTTTTATTTATTGATCTACTTTTAAATTTTATAAGCTCCTTTTTACGCATATGCTTTCTTTTTCTTTTTTTTTTACTGAGAAGGTTTGGAGTTGGGCTGTTTTTTCTATAATGTTTGGCTGGAGTATGGGTTATTGTCTAAAAGATGTCTGTTTTACCAAGCATCTACTTCCCACTATTTTAGCCATGGAGAGTAGACTTTTGCCCTGGTGGATATTGTTTTCTGTATATTAGTGTTCCTGGGGTGCTGGCTTCATCAATTCTAAGTGTGGAATAGATTAAGCAGAAAGAAAGCTCAGGGAATTTACCATGATATTATCTCTTGCTTCTTAACTTCCCAAGTCATTCTGTCTTTTTTTTATGCCATCTCTCAGTTTCTTATGTTTGTTTCAATGTAATGTTTTTATGTGTATTTAATAGAATGAATAGCTACAATTATTGCATTCTCACAAAGTGAAAAATTTCCAGGTACATAAAATTTTTATGTGCTTATTTTTATTTTTGACAATTTTCTAAAGCTGCAAAACCGTGGTTACCAGTCAGGCCATATACAGAAGCTACTGGTCTGGATTTGGTTCATGGGACTGTAGTTCTCCAGATCTTGGTATGACTGAGACTTGTGAATGGCAGCTCTGCTCGGCACAGAATCTTGCCTTAAAGGGAACTAATGTCAGTGAGATTTTGGGAAAGAAAAATAGCTCTCCTCCTTCCTAAAATCTGGGAGCTTGGAAATGAGTACAAATACTGGTTAGGAGAAGGTATGACAAAGATTATGTTTAAATTATCAAAGGCCTTAAGTGTTACAAGAGAGTTCACCATTTTTTTCAGGTATAAATCCACATAAGAACAACACTATTTCATACAATGCAGGGCATTCCAACAAAAGTTTTCATTTTTCTCGTTGTAATTTTTATGTTTATTTGTGAGCCACACGATTTTCCTTATTTCCTTATCTTACCCATGTCTCTAATCTGCCTGTTTAGTTATCCAAATCTGCAAATTAAATGTGTAAATGTAGTATTTTCTTCTTATGAACAAACTTTGTGTTGAGAGAAGAGCACATTTAAACAAATCATAGTCTCAGTGCCAAACATATAGCCAAACCCCAGGAAGAAGAGTTAGCATAAAGGTAGCTGCTAACTGCTAAAACAAAGACTAAAAATATTGAACATCTAAGAAGCTGAAGAATATTTGGCAAAACAGGGCTTTATTCAGTTTTGCATACCTGTATCTTTTAATCTGAGCAGCTACTTTGAAGATAACAGTATGCAATATATTAACCATTGTTAATATCATACTATCTTGTTTTGAAATTCCATATCATTGTTTTTATTGTTTTTCTCTTTTTAAAATAAAATTTTAAAAAACTCAAGATAAAGCTGTTAGAGGAGCACATCAGACAAAATCTCACAGTGGAAAATCACACAGCTGTAGCACATTTCCAGGGAAGGCTGGGAAGGGTGGGCTGAGGGGAGACAGTGGTAAACTTATATGGCAAATGGAGGCACTGCCATATTCTATTGTTCATCTGAGCTGGCCTGGAAATTCATGCAAAGTGCAGACTTAGTGTATGTAATTCTATTCTGATGCTTTCTTTCTTGGATTGCTATTAAACTGTAACTAAACTGAAACATGAACATTTACAAAAGTCATTATGAGTCCACCACCCCATGGCATGCAGATTTGCACCCTTTATGCCAGACACTCCGTGGCCCAGAATTCTGTTCAAAGTTTCTCTCCTGACTTTTCATTTATTTGGTTTGCACATCTTCAGGAAGAAACAGCCAGTGTCATCTGAAAGGACACACATTGCAAGAAACTAATCTCCTTTCTTACTAGAGCTACATAATGTATGATTTCCAAGCAAGTGAAACTGCCAACAAGGCACAGGTGTGCCCTGCCTAGGGCCGTGAGAATGTGATTATAGGAAGAAGTTGGGATTTTGTCCCTGTGCCCATTACGGAATCAGCTCCAAATGAATGCTGGGATTTCTTTTCCAAACTTAGCACCAATCCTGGGAAATAGAAACAATAGCTTCTCCTTATCCAATTTAGTATCTACCAAGACGAGATTTACAACTAAGAACAATTTTTTCCCCTTTCATTGATATTTTGTTACACTATAGAAAACTCTTCTGGAAATTAATTTTATTCTAATAATTTTCATGTCACTATAGTTAACTAGGTAAAAGTAACATAAAATAGCTTTTCCTTTTTTAATAAATTAAAATGGCAATTTACATTTTATTTGTAAAATGTGGCTCAGAAAATTAGCACTTCTTATTTTCAGTAGCAAACATATTGTTTTATTGAAAATTCTTATAAATTTGACTTAGTAAAAGGCAAACCTACTGAATTATAGTGCAAGGCCTCAAATATAATTACATCAAGATTAAATATTTATTCAGCAGTTACTATTTTCAACGCAGATAGGTACAAATAACTTACATTCAGAGTTATTCAGTGTAGCATTTTTTGCATTAACATGGTTTTGGAGATAATTTACATAACCATTAATAAGGGACTAGAGGTACAGCTGTATATTGCATCATAGTAAATAGAGAAGGAAAACAGTTATTTTCCATATGTGTAACTATAATATTCTACCATTAATTTTAAAAAGTATAAAAAAGGACACACATGCTTATGTACTTTCTTATATGGATGCAAATAATATTCATCTAAAATATAAATAGGGGAATGACTTTAGTTTTTGTATGGAAATTAATCAGGTACCTGAGAAATATTGGTCAAAGGATAACTATTATTATATACATTTTAAAATTTTGATTTTTTTGAGTCACATAAATGATTATGCACTCAATAACATATTAAATTTTAAATTTAAAAATTGGAGAAATTTTTAAATTTTTAGGAAGTTTTAGAAATTTTTAAATTTTAGCTTTTAGATTTCTAGTATGCTAAAATGTGACAACTATGTTGCACTTCACAGATAATCATTAATCTCACACTGAATGCATAATGCATCATACTTTTACCAAAACAATTAAAATCTCATGAGATAAACATGAGTAGACTCAGTTAACACAGATGTGGCCCTACACTGAAGTTTACACAACAGGAATGAGTTTATGCATGGAGAAAGTGAAGCAGATAAAGATGCATTATGATTCGGGGAATATATGCAAATTCACATCACCAGACTTGATGGGATAGGATTGGGGAACTAAAGAAAGAGAACCCAGGAATGTATCATTCTGGCAAAAGGGAAATTTGGAGAACCATTTCATATTCCTCACATCAACAAGATAGAAAAAACATTTCAAGTGCATGTCCCCTAAATTGTTAAATATCCAAACATGATTTAAGAGAGGTTAGTTGTCTCAGAAAAAAGCACTTTTATTTTTAAATTTTGAAGAAATCTTTAATTGATAGAAGTAAAGTTTTCTCAAATATAAGCAAGTATCCATTTACATCAAAAAGGTAAGAAATTCAACAAATCTCTGATTAAATAGTTGTTTGTAGTCTTGAGGACTGTAACAATCTCAACTTATTTTACTTCTTAGTAAAAATTTCTTTAAAGTGATATCAAAAGAAGTAAAATAAATCAATAATGTCAGGGGCAAAGAGTAAAAAAATTATAGGCTATAATTAATAAATATTCTTTTAGAGTAAAACTAAGTTGAGCTGTCATCTTTACATTTAAATAATTCCTGGATATTTTCCATTGTGAGGTATTTCTTATTCCATTAGAGCTTGTTTGGGTAGGAAACAAACCTCAATATATTTTAAATTGATATTTTATAATTACTTAACGGTGTATATGTGTCTCAGAAGTTTATTCTCAGTAAACTACTCCTATTTATTAAAAATGAAGGGTATACATTAAGCATGAGGGCAGGGTTGTCAGGTTCAAATGGCAATTGTTTTAATATTGGTAAATAAGCAATAAAAAGGAGCTTGCTTTAGGCAAAATTATTTCAAATGGCCTAAAAAAGATAAAGTGTGACTGCAGGCACACCTGAAACTTTAATACTGAAAATACTTACTTTAACTTAGAATAATCATTAGGTATTTTGAAAATACAATTTCTTTTTCAGAAAAAAATAGCCTAGAGAGAAAAAAATGGGTCATGGGACAACTAATAAACACAACTTATGAAAAGAAAATAGAAACAAGTATATTGCCAATTTTTTTAAAGTTCAGTATTTACAAATGCTGTTTTATCATTACTAAAGGATATTTTAGTTTCCCAAAAGAACAGGCTCTCCTTTATACTAAAGATGTTATTATAAAAGTCAACCAAATAAAATTTTCTCAGAATAATGTTATTAAAGATATTGCTGAAGATTGAACTGAAAAAAAAAAAAGCCATGCTATCCCTGTCTTTTACTGCAAAAAAAATTTCAATTCCAGAGAGAGCAAATGAAAATCAAGACAAAACTGATAAGATAAAGAAAACAATTCAAAAGACAAAGCAACTTTGGTACATTATTAGAGGATATAAAATTCCTTAAAATTTTAATTTTGTTCCAAAGCAAAAATCAAAACAGAAAAGGATGTACTCAAAACACAGTGCATTCTGATTCTGGAAACATTTGTATATCTCATAATGAAAAATTAAGCCTGTATAAAATATTATTATGTGGAATAAAATTATATTGAGTACTACAAAAAAGAAAATAACAAGAAAATCATTGAGTACTGATTCAGTGGTTAAAGAAGTGAATTGTTTTCATTTACCACCAAGAGTAAGAGTTTGGAAAACTGATGATGAAATTTTCAGTTCATGTTAAATTGGATGGTATTCAAATTTGAGTAAGGACACAGAAGCTGAACAGCTGAACCTGAGAGATAAGAAATATGGGTAAGAAATAAAACCAAATTCAATTTAGAAAAATTGAAATTAATATTGTACATTATAAGAAGTATAACGCGTCAGTAAAAATTGTTAAGAAAAAAGTCAGACTGAAACAGTGGAGTTAAATAGAAATTTGAGATACGAGGACAAGGTACAATCACACAGTGATGGGGATATACTCTATGAAATCAAATGCAGCAGTAAGTGATTTTATCATTGCACAAAGATCACAGAGCATATGCATCCAAATGTACATGGCAGAGGTCAGCCACCCAATACCGCCCCTGGATGCACACAAGAGGCACAGCAAATACAATATAGGAGGCTGCTACCCACTTAATCTGGCATTCAATTTTACAAAAAAATCTTTTGGTAAGTAGGAGGAGTATACTCTAAAATAATGATAAAAAGTCTAGTAGTAAGTCCATAGTCATTAATACATCTGTATATTATGTAGTATTACATATTCTACACAATTGTATGTGCTAGACCATCAGGGTTGTAACTTTGTGTACACCAGCATTACCACTAATGTGAGCAGTGGACTGCAAGAGAACATAACTTTAAATATAGTGCCACCAGATTAGAAGAGTTTTTCAGCTCCGTTCTGGGACCACCAGCATGTATTCAACCAATTATTGACTAAAATATCACTATGTGGTACAGGAATATAGTTTAAAATTCACAGTTCTGATGTTTTGGAAAATAAACATCTCCAATGTAAATTTTTTTTTTTTAACTTTACATTGGTAGAACATTTACTTTACAATGGTGGAACAATGATACAAATTCAGTAGAAACCCTACTTCAAATTTTGAAAATTTTTTTCCAGGCTAGAGCTAGATATGTACTATGTTAATCTCTTATGATGAGCACAGTTCCTGGTCACCACCACAATCCAGAAGATAAACAACTGATGCTATTACAGAATACTGTTTCGCTAAATGGTGGTCAGTGGTTTAGGTCTACTAAATATAGCTTCAACTTTTAATATTCTTAAAGTAAGGCAGGTTTATGAGAAGAAACCCCATCATAAGTCAAGGAATATTTGTATTTTTAATCAAAACAATCTATTATGTGTACAGATTCCTGTTTGTCAAACTTAAAGGTTAGAAATAATGACATACCTTGGGTGTTTTTTTGTTGTTGTTTTAAGATGTTATGAAAGTTATATTTCTATATACATCTAACTTATAAACCACTATAGTAAAGTTTTTAAGTTACATTTTATCTCAGGTGTTATGCCCTCAAAAGGAAGGCAGGCAAAAATAAAGAAAGAATGAAAAAGTGTTACATATATGTACAAATTATCAGTGATGAAAGTGATGACTACATACAACAAATGTGTACTAGCAAAAAAATGAAAAAGGAATGGAGGAAGAGATAAAATAGAAGAAAGGAGAAAATCATATATTCTTAAATGAACTATTTTGATGACTAAATGGTCCAAAATGACTGTTTACATGACTAAGCATTTCCCTTTATCTTCAACTTTCAGGAACAGAGCAATCAGAAGTCTCATGAGACTCTCTCATACAAACAATGATGTAAACAAATAACTGAGATCATTACAATGTCATGTTAAATTAATATAATTAAGATGAAAACACAGGTGGTGATTCAGACTTTCTATATGAATATACTAGTCAGCTTTCCTGTCACTGGAACACAATATCTGACACCCACAATTTAAAGTAAAAAAAGGTCTAGGTAGGCTCAAAGTTTCAGAGGATTCAGTCCATGAGCAGCTAGCTGGTTTTTAGGTAGAAACACACTGGCAGAAGTGTGTGGTAGAATAAAGCTACTCAGTTCATGGTGGAGGCGAAGCAGAGCAGAGGAACAGCGCCAGAGTAAAAGGGACAACGGACCAGACATAGACTCCAAGATGATGCTTCTGTCACCCACCCAGATATATCTAGAAGTGTGTAGCACTTGTCCTCTGGGCAGATCTCAAAACCAATCAAGCTGACAATTCACCTTAACATCCTCAGTGAGAAAACAAACCTGTACACTTACAAGTATGTCAAATGAAGCAAGATTGCATAGATTGTCAACCTTATTTCTCACAACACAAAGTATATCACTGTAAAGAAGCCTTTGAAAAAGAGAGAAGTAACTGACACAAAGTCAAAGAATTGGCAGATCACAGAAAATTAATTAAAGCCAAGTCTCTGCAGGAAAGGAAAGAGGAAAACAAAGGGACAAAGAGTAGGAGAAAAGGCTACCACTATGGTCTTGGCCCACTTGTTATGTAAAATTCTTTCAACTAGGACAACCCAAGTTTAGAGGTGAAATGTTTCTGTACTGCATAAAGTCTCCTCCATTGTGTAGAAGAAATTTCTTAGTGTAAATTATGATAAGAAAGTTTTCTTGAGGAGGACACTCTCAGTGTGAATAAGATTTAGATGAGAAAATCAAGGAAGGAGTAACCTGAAGGAGAGAAGCAGCATAATTTCTAGGAAGAAATTAGGGGTAGCACAGAGGAGAAATTGTCAGCTCTAGATAGTTCATGGAACTTCACATCTACTCATATCCCCAAATGAACTTTCACATTTTAACATGTTTTTATACATTAACCAGTTTAGTCTCTTCTTTGTGGTAGAGGTTATTGACTCCATTTTAAAATTCACAGGGATTTGTAATATTTAACTTTGGAGATGAAATCACAGCTCATAATCTAAAATCTTTCAAGCAAGGCTGAATTTTCCATTTGACCAGTTATTCCTAAATGGCTGACACTATTTGTTGCATTTTAAATTCTGTGTGTTAAGTGATGATCAAATTCACCCTGGTTAAGCAATGATTTCTCTTTTGTGTCAGTATTTCTTTTTCATAAGTGGCTATGTTACTTAGTTCCTCACCTAAAACTCTGCATAAAACCATTACCAACAGCTAGTGTCTGCTGGGACTTGTGGTAGAAGAACTGCTAAGTTTTCAAAACTTAGCAGTGGTAAGTGAACTGTGGTAGAAGAACTGCTAACTTTTCAAAAACTACATTATCATAGTCATAGTCTATTAATATTTTATGCCCAAATAGCTATTGTACTGTGAAGCAATAGAAGTAAATAATTTCATTTAACACAAGAAAGAAGACAAAGCAATTACATAGACTTTTTCTGAAAAATTCCAGTTACCATGTTCTAAAGGACTACATTGTTCTCTTTGAAAAATTTTTTTTCATATTCCACATTTTCTTCTTTCTCTGGAGGATAATCGATACCTATTTATATACAAAGTATCTGAAGGTGTCACTGATGACAAATGTGAAGCAATTTAAGGTAATATAATTCTTTTGTTTATTAGTACATATTTGCAGTACATAATGATTACATTTGTTGTTGGGAGCTAGTGCATGCATGTAATACTTCTTAATTATTTTTACTTTCCCTTCCTTTCCTCTCTTTCCCACTGACTCCACTGCTAGATACTCTTCCCATCTGCAAACATTCTTTCTCTCTGTTTCTCATTGTCTTATATTTTGCTCTTTAAATTATTTACACTTTGGATTTCTCATATAAAAGAAACTATGGAATATTTAAGCTTGTGTGTCTGATATACTTTACTTAATATTATACACTGAAGGTGCATCTATTTTCCTACAAATGACTCCAATTTATCCTTTTTTATGGAAGAGTAATATTTATTGTGTATAAATAGCACATTTTCTTTATCCAATTGGCTGTTGATAAAGTAATATTAATAGTTTTTCAATCTCAGGAAACGTGTGGTCAGACTGATTAAATGATTGAGTGATTGATTGATTCACTGATTGCAGTGCTGGGGATCAAACCCAAACACTTGTTTACACTAGACAAGTGTTTTACCACAGAGCTACATTTCCAGCCAAGTTTTCTCACTTTTTTATCTTCTAATGGTACTCAAGAATGATAGTTGACACAATATCATTGCAAACCAATGCTTCTGATCTCAGCACAAATGACACTTTATGCTTCTTCCCCTTCAAAATCCTTCCTTTTGTTTATTCAGTGTTTTAACTATTTACTTAGCACTTCTATCAGGTAATGTTCTAGCATAGGAGATGCTAAAGTAAACAAAACCCATAACTTAAGGAAGCTTACATTCTAATGGGGGGGATATAAAAAATATACAGTTAGCTGTCTGCCACGCCAAAAGATAAATGCATGGAACAAATCAAGAAAAGTCATTTGAAAGGTAATACTGCAGGCAGTGAAGACAGAAGTTGCCACTTTATATAAGATGGCCAGGGGTTACTAAAGGTCCTACTGTAGCCTCTCCAGAGGAAAGTGAGACTCAGATTCTGTAGAACACAGACATGATAGAAACACTGAGACCATTCCTGGGTAGAAAGATCCAGAATGTGACATCAATAAACTTTAAACTGGTAGCTGCTCATATGCAAAGTTCTAAAGTTTTCCTTAATGTATGAAGAAGCTTCTGAATTCCTAATAGTTTGGGTAGTGATGTGGGAGTCAGAGTCACACCATAATAAAGCACCTTGACAAGAGTTAAAATTTTAGAGACAAAAGAGTTTGAACTGAATGTGATTCTCAAGTAAAAACTAAAGCTAGATTTCATCATGCTCAAAAGGAAGGCAGAGTTAAATTTTGTGCATGGTCCTAACACTTTGCCACAAGGGCTTCAGTGACTCGGACCCAGGTTTTCAGAAATAGTGAGATGATTATGATGAATAAAAGTATAAAACAAAGAGGTCTAGTGGATATGGAATTACAAGCCACCTGAATAAGGATACTGGACCCCAAGATGTTTATGATTTCTTGGTGACTGAATTTCTCAGTGGAATACTCACACAGAGAAGGTTCATGTATCAATGGAGGGAATGATAAGGAAAAATTTGTAAGGCAAACTGTAAAACGATGATGTAGGTTAATGAAGCAATATTAATGTAAGACAAGAAGTGAGCAACAAAGCTCTTACAGCAGCTCCTTCCAACGTTTAAGAGCAATTACATACATGAAAAAGCTACGTCTTGTGGGAAACAAGTTTGTATGTCCATACTGTATCTCTTTCCAAGTAGGACAGGAATCTAATCATCACTCCTCTAGTCATCATACTATGGTTTAGATCTAGAATGTCCCAACAAATTGGCGCTGGCCTAGAGTTGCCATTCTTGGAAAGTGATGGGACCAAGATGGTGCTGTGCTCATCAGTGGATTCAGCATCGATTGGTGCAGAGGCTGACTATGCTGCTACGGTAGTGGCCAGAGACTGGCCAGGGGAGTGTGACCTGGAAGGGTGGGTCTTCCTTCCCAGCTCATCCCTTTTCCCTCTGTTTCCTGGCCACCACAAATAAGCAGTTTTCCTCTGCTCTATGCCCCTCTGCTGTGCTGTTTCTGCCTTGGAGCCAGCTGACCATAGACTAAAACTTCCAAAACTGTGAACCTAAATAAACCTCTCCTCATTTGAGGTGTGAGCGTTAAGGTACTTTGTCCCACTGACCACAAAGTGACTAAGACACACCTACTCCAGTCATTTCCTTTAAAATGTTTGGCCCTTCTTGAGATGACTCCCTGTGTTCTTTCTCCCTCTTAAACCAAAGAAGTATACAAAAAATAAATAAAAGAGAAAGAAGAGAAAAAATAATCGTGTAGCTTATAAAACCAGGTGTGACTGCTATTCTGTTCTTCTGCAGCTTGTATTATAAAACATATTGTACTTTCATGGCAAGAATACAGATTGGTGAATATATCAGCATGATAACACTGACTAAAATTAAACTCTAATCTCCTGGATCAGTATGCTATAGATAACGACACAAAATACTAGTTGCTTTGATTAAAAATATATATTGTTTAACACAGATTCCTTAAAACTCTTTATTGTGATGATGTAAAAATATGGCTATGTTTTAAGTCTCAGTCATAGTATAAATTCTAAGTTTCTGTTTACTAAATCCTAGCAGTCATCAAAATATATTCTTCAGATCAGCTCTGACTAGGAAAAGCAAGCTGCTGAGCGTTCTCAGCTTCAAACTATAATGAACCAAGGCAATTTTATTTTTGTTGACCACTGCTCCAGGTCATTGTAATTTAATGATTAGTAATCCTCTTTAAAAATATGTTGTAGGCAGCAGAGTTCCTGCTGGGAGAAAGCAGTTATGCATGAAGAAATCAATATGCATTGTGTGCTTTCAACCCTTCAATAATCGATTCACCCTTGTTATGAGAAAATAAATGTCAAAGTCCCCAAAGTTAATTTCTAAAGAGAGCTTTTACAAGGCTATCAGATTATTAAAAGTTTCCATGGATTATCTTCTGTTTGTTTATTTGTTCCTGAAATCTCTCTGCTGCATCACACAATATTTCATTCTGATACTGTAAGAGATCCTAAAAATTAATTCTAGGAGGAAGATTGGCTACATTTCCTTCCTATCACCAAAACGCTGAAGGCTTATTTGGACTAAAGCA
Source organism: Chinchilla lanigera (assembly GCF_000276665.1). Taxonomy (NCBI): domain Eukaryota; kingdom Metazoa; phylum Chordata; class Mammalia; order Rodentia; family Chinchillidae; genus Chinchilla; species Chinchilla lanigera. The sequence continues at coordinate 10,292,280 of NW_004955418.1, forward strand.
TTTCACAGACTCAACTCCTTTTCCCCCTTCCAGTCTTACTTTTAAGTATACCAGCTGCATTTAATAAGCTATCAAATAAGGCTTTCAGCAGGCTTAACTATAAGATGTCAGATCTGCTTCATGTGTTATTCAGTAATTTTCAATTTCTAAAATTTGTGCATTAAAAGAAGATAATGTAGTCTTTGTACTAGTCAGAATTTTCAAAAGTCTTAGTTATGTGCTCTGGGCTTTCAACATTTTCTTGTTACCATAGAAATGGGTTTATGAAGGACTGGATCTGTGCAGTATAATCACAAACATTAAATATAAAAGCATTCCAGCCTGGCATCTCTACTGTTTATGCTAATGATTTTGCTGCTTTTACAGCAGTATCTTACCAGGCTGTAATTCATTCAAGGAGCTTTAAACACTATCTTTCATTGAACTGGATTTCAGAGGAGTGTCTAATACATTGTGTACCATTTTTCTGTTAGCTAGATGAGCTCTCAGAAAACGATATTGCCTCATCAGTGAGTTCTATGGATTCAAAGTCAAATCAGAAAACTATACATATCACCATACCAAATGTAATGCATGAGTATTATTCCTTTTATTTCAATTAGTAAGATATTGTGAGTGGTAAACAAGATTCATTTCCTTGGATTCCAATCGCATTTCCATTTAACAAAAATGGATAAAAGTTTAATTTATTGAGTAAGTATACTTGGTCACCTAAGTTACCAAAGTTGATTTTCTCAAATCTTTTTTCTTCTAAGAAGGCTGCCACAGGGCTGGGGATTTAGCTCAGTGGCACAGGGTCTGCCTGGCAAGTGTAGGGTCCTGAGTTCGATTACCAATACCAAAAAGAAAGAGAGGAGAGAGAGAGACAGAGACAGAGACAGAAACACAGAGAGACAGAGACAGAAACACAGAGAAGAAAGAAAGAAAAAGAAAGAAAGAAACTAACTACACAATTTTAAACGATGAAAAACTTATAAATAAAGATAATGATGGTTAATTACTGTGTTCTTAAACCAGTTCAAAACAACTTGAGCTAGTGATCTAGGTAGTTTTAGAAATCCCTGCAATTTTTTCATCTGTTATAAAGCTCAATTGAGATTCCTCACCTTCTATTTAATGTCTCAAAACTTTGATTTTAATCCCTAGATATTAAAAAAGCGAATGTACTACTCTGCTCTCTACCCAAACTGAAGTTAATTAAATTCTTTCGTGTAACTAAAACTAGCAAGATTCTAAAATTAACAACTGCTTTGACTCTTCTGTGTGTCATCCTGCATTTTAAGCCACATGTGGAATAGACAGTGTTCTGCAACTGTTCACTTGAATATAGAGAACAGGTTTCCTTTAAGCTGATGTCACTAGTGTTACATTTATTTTTGGAAAGGTCACATCCTTAAAAGAGAACTAAAATCATTCTAAGCAATCAAAGAGAATGTCCAGTGCCCTTTGTCAAACAAGCAAATGTGACTGTTTTCTTCACACTTTGGTTAGAAAGAAAACATCAGGTTTCCTGACTATTTGTTGCCTTTTCCACCGAGAATCCACGCCCACATCCTAGGATAGTAATTTCCCCTTTATCATTCTATGTGTGTCTGGTGAGGCTATTTCCAGTTCCAGGTATGGAACAGATTTTATACTGCTCAGCCACAGGATAGATTCAAGGAAGGCCAAGAATCTATGTTAGACCAATTTTGATAAATACCTCAAAACCAGAAAGTGGGTTTTCTTTCCCCTAAAATTAGTTTTATGATAACACAAGTGAAATGCTTTGGGAGAAATAAGACCAATACAGTACAAGGCATGGTTAAAAGACAGCAGAAATATAAGACCAATACAGTACAAGGCATAGCTAGAAGACTGCAGAAAGTGGAACCGTGATGACAGTGTTTGGTGTGTTAATCCAACTATGCCTGAGGACTTGTCACTAAAATGAACCAATTTACTTCAGTCAAATTGAGTCAGATTTTCCTTCACAGGCAATGAGTGCAACACATTCAGCTTCACAACTGAAAACCACCTCAGAATTGAAAACCCACTTATTTATTTCAAAATATGTTGCATGTGATTAATATATATAATTAGTAAACTTAAAAATACAAAAATGTTTCTTAAAATTTATTCTAGTGGTGCTCACCCATCAGATATAAAATATCACTTTCAGTCTGAAGAAATAGAAATAATATGTCATTATATTGAATTAAAATATGCTTAAAAAGAACTTGTGGATACAGCTCAGTGATAGAGCATGGATCCTGGGTTTGATACCAGTGCACCCACACACACACACACACAATGAGAAAAAATACGTCCACCAGAGCAATTTGTTTCTTTAAGGATTCAATCAATTCCTTTTAATCTTCAGAATCCTAACATTTCCTGAATATCAACTGTAAGTAACAGACTTTGTCTGTTTACGATATACATTTATTTATCCTTGTATCATCATCTTCTCCTGCTGAGAACAAAGAGAAGAGATACATCCCCAGTTCTCAAGGAGCATACATTATAACAGAGATGAGATGAGGCAAATAATCAAATTAATACAAGATCTGTTCATGGCTTTAGTTGTCTCAAAATGATTTTAAAGGTATAAAACAAAGTGAAAAAATACTACAGAATTTTAAAATTAACTAGTAAAGCAAGTTTCCATGTTTCCATACACACACACACACGCACACACACACACACACACACACACACACAATCTTTTATTCCATTAATAGGCCACAATCATATAACTCAGGCTGAATAAAATAAGTTTTTCCACTCAGATAGCTAGTCCTGCAAATTACTTACATCATACACTGATTCTGTTTTAGAATTTTATATCTAGGGTCACGTTCATGACTCTTTTTTTATCAGAACCAAAGGTACAATCAACATAAGTTAAGGTCACAACTTGAATTAATATTAAAACCTCCTTTGAAAGGTGTAACAAAATGCCAGCATTAGCATGAAGCAAGAAAGAGTACAGCATTCAAGCCATGTAAAACATATTTCTCAGTACTAGCATACCAAGAAGCATGTAAAGTGTCTCCCTAAAAATTTATCTTCAGATTATAAAATTATAAATTATAAAGGCAAATTTTCCTTAACCCAGTGTTCTCTGATTATCTTTTCAAAACTTCATACCCTTGAGAATAGTTTAAATCCTCCCTCCAAAAAAATTACTTCTTTTAAGTATGTGCATATCGCACATTAGCTATTTGCACTAATGAAGATGAAGTATAATTTAACATTTAAGAGGTTTTAGATTCAGATAGATTTATTTCACTTTTCAAAGATGGGCAAATTAATTCAGTTCTCTGAGGCTCAGTGTCTTTATCCATAAAGAGTGAATAATAATAACTAGCATGATAGGCTTGGGGGTAAAATGAAATGAAATATTTAAAGCACAAAACAGTTCCAACATGTGGAGAGGTGCAAAAATGATGGCTAAAAAGTAAACATATTCACCAAACACACTTCTGAAGAAACGTTAGCTTGAGCATTGAACGTCTTTTAGGCTATTTCAACTGTACTGGTTTCTTATTACTTATTACTGTTTTTAAAAATACTGCTAGAAACTCCAAGGCTTAAAACAGTATAGTATTATCTTACAGTACTGGAGATCAGAAATTTTAGACTTTATTCAGTTAAAATCAAGTATCAATGGAACATCATTCACTCAGAGGTTCTCAGAGAGAGTCCATTTCATTTCCTTTTCCAGCTTTTACAACTAAACAGCATCCCTTATTTTCCCTTTCTACAGCTTCAAATCTATCAGAAAAAACTGTTTTTAAATCCCTGTCTGTCTCTGATACTTCTTCTTTTCCTCGCTTATAGTAAAATCCTCATGATTGCATGGAGCTCACTGAATAGTCGAAACAATCTCTTTACTTGAAGGTTAACTGATTATCAAGCTTGACTTCATGTGTCCTTTAATTCCCTCTTCCAAGATAACATAATCAAATCATAAATTCCATGCACTGAGACACAGACATCTTTGCCGAGTCACTATGTTGCCTACCATAATAACCAATCCTAAATTTATTTTTTTAAGTTGCAAAATGGCAATTCCAAAGTTTACTTCAAGCATCTATGTCATACATATTTCTCAGTGACTCAGACAGCACACCCACCTTTAAGGTCTACAGTAATTAAATTCAAAAAAAGCCAACTTATTCATTATTTCCTATGTAAACATTTATGGATAACTTGCAAATATAAAGTTGTTCTGTTGAATATCAAAATAGTCGAAATAACCCATTCACTTACTTAGCATAATTTAAGATAGTGTTCTAAAGTGCCACAGATCACAGAAACATAGATTTAGAAACAATCTTGAATTTCTTATACTCAAAACATGCTATGTAGCTAATTTTTCAATTTTAATTAGATTTTTATAATCTTTGTTTTACGTATTAGTTCTCAGGTCTTCTGTGCACCCCTTGAAAGTGAGAGGTTAGTGGGAGTGCCTAGACAAGTGCCAGTGTTGTTGAAGTTTGGGGAACGGATCAATTACATGCCCCTATCCTGCTATTTTCTCGCTGTGCATATGTAAAAGCACACGCAGTTCTGTAATAGATTGCCTAGAATAGTCATTAATTTTAAATTTAAGAGTCCTTTACTGAGTTCAATAATAATAATAAGACTGAAAAAACTCTAGATAAATATATCCACAGAATTTTATAATTTGGCATAATTTTCAAGGGACATCCGGGGCCTACTAAAAATCCATAAAATTTTGGTTGCCATCTGTTACTCTCCAGCTGGTGGGATCTCGTCTCAATCCAGCAAGAATTACAAGGTAGCGAGTCCAAAGAAGACTGAGTAAAAGCACCTATTACACATCAAAAACAAGAAGCAGCAGTTATTGTAAAGTGAAAGCAAATAGCACGCAGGCAAACAAACCTGGGAGGAGACCAGAATAGGTCGTCAAAGGGACTCTTTGCAGAGGGATTTTGATACACAAAAATGACAGTGTCTCAGCCAAGCTGGGATCAACCTATGGGGTTAAGAGCATGAAAGTTGGACTTAGATGTGGGCCTATAGGAATTTGAGGTATGTAGCAGGCATATTCTCACAAGCACCACTAACTGTAAGTTTATACAGACCAAAGACATTCTTTGGAGGTATAACTATGTTATTTCTGGGGAAGAAAACTCTCCCAATCCAATGATAGCTTTGTTTATTGAGCATTTGGTGTCCTAAACTTGCCCATGGAGTCAGGGTGTCCTTCACTGAGCCATGCTGATCCTCTTGGGCTTGGCCCTTTCTCTGGCTGCCCGTGCCTCTCTTTGCCAGGGTCCTCCCCACAGTCCTCTCCTTTCATCAGTCAGTGTCACCCTGGGAAATCTTCCCACCCTCCCACAGAGCCCTGTCCCTCCTCAACATTTTCTAACATGCATCCCATTTTACTGAAGCTGATTGTTTAGATTACAGTTGGGAGCCTCCGATTAGCCTAGGAAAATGGCACCCAAACCTTAGAAAATGGGACCTGAGCCCAACCACACCAGCGCAGAGGGCTCACGGTTCATTCTCCCCAGGTGTCTTGTTATCTCTCACTTCATAAGCCTATGTCATGTATAGTGAAAATAAATTTTTTGAGTAGAATTAAAATTTTCACACAGATGGTTTTCATGAATCACTTAATGATGATGAAAAAGGAGTCATTTGATGATTTCATCCACGTGTGAGCACTGCAGAGCGCACTTACCTACATCTAGATGGTATCTTCTACTGCGCACTGAGATATGTGGTAAACTTGTTGCCCCTAGACTGCAAATTTGTACAGAATGTTAATGTAGTGAATATTGTAGGTAATTATAATGCAATGGTAAATATTTGTATATCCAAACATGTCTAAATATAGAAAAGGTATAGTAAAAATACTAGGATAGAGGAATTTTTCTATCTCTTTTATGATCTTATAGGACCATGTCCATGCATTCAGCTACTTGATACCTGAAACATCATTATGATTTGTGATGGTTAAGATTAATATTAATTGTAAACTTGATTGGCTTGGGGATAATCTAGGGGATTAGTAAAGCACACTTCTGGCTTCAGGTAAGTCATGGAGGCATGACCTTCCTTACTATATGTGGTCCCTGCCCTTTCACAATTTTCCTGCTCTGCTTCCGGGTCAGCATGAACTAAGCAACTTTACTCAGCCACTCTCTTCTATCATGATGTCCTTGCCTTGGAGCCAGCTGAATGTGGACTGCATCCTCTGAAACCATAACCCACGTTAACTCCTCTTCCCTTAAGTGGCAGGTGTCAGATATTTTATAAATAACTGGGAAACCTGGCCAATACAATAAATACACTCAAATAACTTTTCCATTATGTTTTTGATGTCTTGTTCAAGGAATATTTCCTACAACAAAGTAGAACAATAATCTCCCATAATCATTTCTAATTGCTTTAAAATTTTGGATTTTGCATTAATTCTGTAACTTACATGTTTTGTTTTTGTATACATTGTGGTATTCTTTTGTACCTTAAAGCCACATGTGTCAGTATGATTTAGTAAATAGTATTTTTTACTTTCCTAATGTACATCAAAGAAAAGTTTCCATTTGAGCAAAACTCTTTGAAGTTCTTTTATCAACCAATCTTCATATAATCACATTTTCTTACTGAACTATTATTGAACCATTACTGCTCCACATGAATTTTTAAATCAGTTTATAAATTTCTACAGGAAAAAAAATCCTTTTAGAATTGTCATTGAAGTATCATTGAATGCCTACAGTGATTGAACAAAAATTATCATTGTTATAACATTCATATTCTCATGAATAAATTTAATACATTTCTCCATTTGTGCCTTTTTATACTTTTCTTCCTTTTTTTAATCAAAGATTGATAATATAGCCAACAACTCTGTGGAATTTTCTTAATGTTCCTAACACTTTGTATATTTTCTCTACCAGGTGATTACCTGAAAAAAAATACCTTTCCTTTTCTTTCAGTCTCTTAAGCTACAATCATTTTTGATGACTAAATGCATTCTTCAGGTAATACAATAGAAGACTATTGAATAGTATGTATAATGTGAAAATCACTGTCTCGTCCCCGGCTTCCCAAAATACTTAAGCAATAAACTGCATCCCTCACTCCTCACATTTCCATAGACTTTCTATGCTACAATACTACGTAGCTATTACCAGTGCCTTTTCAAGCACTGATATATTGATTCCTGAGATTACATTCTATACAAAAGGAGATGATAGCTTTTACTATTTTTCTAATGGCAGAAACAATTTGTCTAAGATAAGAATTTACTGTTCTTTTAAATTTGGAGCAAAATGATTTTAAAATGGCTTGAATTTTGTATCTTTTTCAGAGAGTTGATTTTACTCCTAATTTAATATATAGTGATATCTTTGATAGTATAGGTACATCTACAAAAATTTTACATTTCTTCTTTTTACATAAAGTTTTGTTTTATTTCTTGTTAAAATTATTATCTTTACTTACCACTATGTTTTATTTTAAGCATAGCTCATTTAAAAAATTCTTTTTTCTCTGTCTTGCTACAATTGCAACTAAACTTTAAATCTATCATAGAACAAAGTCTTGTTTTGTTAACTCCTTTTAAATTTGGTTGATTGATTTTTATTTTCTTAAATCTTGAAAACTCATCTTAAAAATGATATTAAAAAAATGTAAAATAAATCTTCCTTCAAATCATCCTGTACATTCAATGCAATTCAAATTTTTAAAGGATTATTTTGTAGAATAAATCTAAATATGAGTCTTAGAATGAAATAATAATTTGTACAAAGTTGGCCACCTGATATTGTGGGAAGGAGTTTTTCTGCAGACTAAGATAATTAACTAAAATGCTGAGAGAGTAATATTGGCCCTTCTCATTAATAATGAGACAGCAAAAAAGGAAAATATAAAGTTTGTTATTGAGTATAATAGATATGTAAGAATAGACTCCAGCCAATATTTTCCTATCCACGTCTTTATCAAATATGCAGTCTCCCAATATGATTAACACATGCGTCAGGTTTCCTCACTGTGCTCATGAAGTTAGATTCCTCTCTCACAGACAAGGATTAAAAATATATAAGCATCAAGATGAGTGTAGCTGGATACACCACCATCCCAACAGACTGGGAAGCTGAGTCAGGAAGAACATACGTTCAAGCCCACCTAGGCAATTTAGAGACTTATAGGGACCTGTCTCAAAAATCAAAAACACAAAGGGCTAGGGGACTAGCTTAGTACAAAAAGTTCAATCCCCAGTACCCCAGTATAAATAAATAAATAAATTCTTTATACTAATATTATATAACATGTATTTTTATGTACCTATATTATATTTGTATATATAAATTTAACTCTAATTATCATTGAACCTCAAAATTTTAAGTGAATTATTGCTTCCAATAATGCATGCACCTTACATTTACTGATTTACTGCTTGGATAAACCACATTGAATATGGGACTGTTTCATAATAAAAATTAATAAAATATTCCTTCTATAAACCTGTGATTATTTGTTTCATTTTGTCTTGTACTCCTTGAGTAAAAACATGGTGCTCTAAACCAAATGACATTTCTGTATCATAACTGCAGCCCCTGTGGTAGGTAGAATATTGCCCCTTCTTTTCAAAGTCATCTGTATAATTATCTAAAACCTGTGAATGAATAAATTACCTCACATTATGGTGTGGCCTTTAAAGATGTACATTAAGAATCTGAGAGGAAGAGGCCATCCTGGCTTATCCAGCAGAATTGACTGTAATCATAAGGATTCTTATAAAGGAAAGAAGAACACAGTAGAATCCGAAAAGAGACGCAGCACTGGAAAGACAGAGAGAAAGTAAGAGAGTGGAAGATGTCGCAGAGCTGCTGTTCAAGATGCAGAAAGGACTAATAGCCAAGATATGTGGGACCTCTAGAAACTAGAAAAGGTCAGGAAATAGATCTTATCTTCAAGCATTGACAAGGAGTGCAACCCTGACAACACTTTGATTGTAGGACTTCTGATGTCTCAAACTGTACTATAATCCATTTGTGTTGTTGAAAATCAATAAACTTCTGGTAATTTTCTACAGCAGTAAGAGAATAATAACACAGACAACAATATCAAATTTATTTATGTTCTTTAATCAGATGAACTTGGAAAGTGAATCTGTCAGCTAGATGGGCACGACAGTCAGCATCTGCCGCTCAGATATCCTGCAGAGCATGGTTCCCAGGTGTCAGAGTCTTGAAGTATGTCAACGTAGTAGTTGTTAATTTGCAACTACCTTTATTTTGCTCAAAATGTCATTCATTTGATCCACTCGGCTTCAAAAGCTCATTTCAGTGTCATACCTAGAGCATTAAGATTTTTTGAGAAACTGAGATACCCTCAGTCATTTACATTTGTAGTACTGCTACCTACTCAAGGCAGGATAGACAGAAAGAGACTGAGGCACCTTAACTGAAAAGTTCACACACTTCTACCCTTCCAAATTCTAAGAACTGCCTTTCTATGCAAGAGAAAGCATGCTTTCTCATTTCACATTATTTTCAAAGTCAGGGTCTTTCCTCTCCTTTCAGAAAGCCTAGTATAATTGATTTGTGCCTTTAATTTTTGTAGAAAATGAAGTATTTGGTAGGCAAATTTATTTCTGCCTTGAGGCCAAAAGACACAAAACTTGCTACTCTCTTCAATGAAGAAATATTCAAAGAAAATACAGGTGAAATATAAATTATATCTTGTATTCTCTAGCCCATACTAGTAGTAGAGTTAAAGTCGCAATCAGTAGTTTTTCTGTGCTAATTTTCTATGTAAATGTAGAAAAAATATAAAAAATTAGAAGAAACAGTAAAAAGATAGTGTAGAACTATCAAAATCTGTTTGTCTCTGCAAGTCATTTACCCTCTCTGATCACCATTTCTTCATCTATAACATTCAGGTATTACAATGGCTTATTTGACTCACAGAGTTAAAGAAAAGATTGGTTCATAAGAAAAGTAGTAGTACTGCACAATATTAGTGTTATTCTTTAAAAAGCAGTGTCAATTTTATTAGGAAGAAAAAATTAGTTTCAGTATTAAATTTTGAAGTACACACAAGCGGGACTAAAACCTAAATTGCTACTCTAAATTGCCTATTAATTATTTAATCTTTTCTTGTCCCTGTAGCATGAGAAAATTTGCATGTACCTGTGGAAGTGGGTCAAAATGCTGGGGAAACCAGTAAGTTTCTAAAAGTAAACCAGTACACCAGATGGTCAAGTTTTTTATATGGAAAATGTTTACTCCATAGAATAAATATTTGTTTTCTAACACACTCTCCTGCTTCTCTCCATTGTAAGGCCCCATGTTCAATGTGTATATTCCACAGCAGCTAAGTTACATATGTGAGACAATAATATTTATTTCATCCTCATTATATTCGTGGCACTGCTATAGATGCTAAGGATGTTGAAACCAGAGATTTTAAAATTCTTATTCTCATGAGACTTGCATTTCACTATAGAACAGGATGGAGGAAGATATGGCACACAAATGAATATAATTCATATGTTGATATCCTAGTCCTTACGGTGATGGTATTAGAAGACTGGCACTTTGAACTGGATGAGGTCACAAGGGTAGAGCTCTCATGATTGGGACTAGTGACACCAGGAGCCCCTTCTACCACATGAGAACACAACACAAAGACACTGCACATGAACCCAGAAACCAATCTTTTACCAGATAATGAATCTTCCACTACCCTGATCTTGGACTACCTGGCCTCCAGAACTCTGGAGTGATTATTGAGGAAATGGCATTTGATTTCAAGAAATTATGAGGAGTGAGTCTGGAAGATATACCGAGCCCAGCACTCCAGGTAGTAGAAGAGTTTACTCAGAAATGAGCTCAAGATGATCAAGGGGAAAAAAGAAGAAAGATAATGTGGTTGGAACATGGAGATGGAGGTATAAGAATGTTAGAAAATGAAATAGAAGAGATGTAGATTTCAATTTGTGTAGTTTACTTTTCTGTCATTGCTGAGACAAAATACCTGACACCTAGAATGAAGGGAGGAAAGGTTTATTTAGTTCATGGTTTGTAGAGGTTTTTGTCCATAATCAGCGGGCTCCAAGGCAGGATGGCATGGCTGAGGGGCAACAGTTCATGGTGGTAGAAGACAGCAAAAGCAGCAAGAGCAAAGGGAGTGGGGTAAGACTATTTCTTTCCCTTGCATTGTAAGTAGGCTACCCTCCCTGAGGCACTCCTCTTGCAGAGGATGAGGATGCTTACAAAGTGAGGACCGTGGCCCCCTGCTGAGTCACTTAGTTAAACTTCTAAACTTCTCAAGTTGGCAGACTGAATCAATCATTACAACATCCTGGACCATAAATAGCCAGCCTAGGGCATGTCTTGTATACTCTAAGATGTAGAACAGCTGAGTTACTTACTGAAGCTTCTAAATCTCTCAAGTTGATACAATGTGTCAACTATTACACATGTCAAAGACTTGCATGGGATGATAAGGATATTATATCTCTGTGATAAACACAGAAATGCACAGCCCAAGCTCCCCTTGAAGAAAGCACTTACTCTTCCCTGTAAGGACTGCAGTTAATCCACAGCTTTCCTCTGTTCCCACAAGAAAGACTGTACCTGCTGCAGTGGAAAGAGTTCCAGTATGCAAAGACTCAACAGGGCACTTTCTAGGTTAGCTTGATTCTAGATCTTATCCCTGGGGATCTGTGTGCATCACATTTAGACTTCTTTCTCTCTACTGGTTGGCTCACTTTTTCCTCTCAAGATGCTGGTAAATGTAACCCAAATTTCAGCTTAATATCCACTTAAAGAAACTCAATCTGAAGTGTTATCTAAAGAGGATTTGAAGGAGAGTGACACAATCTGATTTGCACTTGTAAAAGACCTTTTTTATAACTATGGAGAGAATGGATTAGAGGGAGATAAATGTGGAATTCAGGAAAGAATAAAGAGGCTATTATAGGCCCAAGAGTGAAAAAGTGGTATCTTGGCTGATGGTAGCTGAGGAAAATGGAGCAGTCTGGACATATCTTTGGTAGAACCAACAGAGCCTGCTGACAAATTGGATATGAAGAATGGGGAGGTGGTGTTCCTGTTTGTCATTTCACATCTCCCCTATCCACTGAAATATGTTCCCCCAAAGCAAACATTTCCATATCTTTAAACTGTTTCTTTGTAATGCATATTTAGAAATAAATTCATTTTCATCTTCTCTAAGGACTTAGAGAATTCTAGAAATAGAATTCACAAGTATATAAACACAGATATATTAAATAAATCAATTTTTAACAAATAGCATTCTATTAAAGTTTTATGTTAAACATATCAGATTTCACACATTTGTTTTCTGTTTTCCAAACCCCTATCATAATGAAAATGATAACAAAGTTTTAACCACAAGGAAAAACAAAACAAGGAAATAACAGTGGGTGAAAGATATCCACAGCACTACGGTAGGAAACAGAAAGGAAATGAAAGAGGTGTAATGTACGTAATTGTGGGAGAGAACTAAAATATCAGTAAATGCAATGGACACAATGGTGCTGTAAATCCAGATACCACTGCAGAATTCAGACAGCTTCAGGAAAAGCTGTGCAAACAGAAATTAGGGAGCAGTGGTCTGAAATCCAGAAGTATACAGTAGAACTCACCAGATAATCCCTCCCCTCAGGCCCAGACAATCACTCTAGATAACCAGGAGGTAAAAATGTTCCTTCTGGAGAGAGGCTGAGAGCTTCAGTCATCAAGGCACTTCACCAAATCTGAAAAAAAAAAAAGAGGCAAATGGGCATCATATGGAAAAGGAGTTAAAGTCTTATGGGCTGAACAATGAGTTTCCAGTCTTCTTTCCAACCTAAATGCTTACTATGCTAACAGCCAGACACCCTAGCAGGAGATTGAATTAATGTTCAGCGATAAGGAGCAGGGAAAAGGTCAGTAAGTCACACAGGCATCCCACAATGAATTTTCTGTTTCTCTCTAACACCTACTTTTATAAATAACATCCTCCCTTGACATTTACACTATAGTTTCCAACAAGTTCTTCAGTCCTCCCTTCTACATTTAAGTGGTTTCCAAGAACCAAACAGATTTGAGAAGACCCCACTCCATAAAAAAGAGACAGCAGATCAGAGGAATGTAGAAGAAAAGGAGACAATGGAAAGATGTAAAAAACATTATTTGAGAAATAAAAACCTATTTTATAAAAAAGAAAAAAGTATATTATTAAAGTAGAGTCATATATCCAGAAATCACACACAGAAATATTTGAAATACAACTTTCAATAGAAAGTTTGAAAGGTTTAATTGAACCAAGCTTATATACTAAAGAATTATTTTTACATGAGGTGAGTTGGAAAATAGAAAGAAAGGATGAGGAAAATACAGTGTAATGCAAGAAGTCAAGCCTCTGCCTAACAGGTGTACTAGGTAAGGAATAAAACATGGAAGGGAAGATTACATAGGAAATAATATTTCTCAAACTGAAAGTTTATTACCATACTGGAAAGGACCCCTCAAGTACTAAGCACCAAGTACCAATCCAAGGAGTCACATTAAATATAAAATTTCACAACACTGGGTATAAAGAGCTTCCATAGGCAAAAACAAAACATAAAGGACAAAGTTAAAATGTGATACAATAGCAATAGGGGAAAGTGCTTTGCAGATTCCAAGGAAAATATTGTAAATTACAGTTTTTTGACCAAACAAACCATCAAAGATATGAGACAGTACAGTGAAGGCATCATCAAACACGACATTATTGCTTTGCATTATGTGCACACTTTCAACCTACTAGCAAAACTCCACTGAAATGAAATAGAGACTCAAGAAAGAAGAAAATTATGAACTCCAGGGAACATGGAACAAAGCACAAAGAGAAATGAAGAGAATATCCAGGATAATAGTATAAAGAAGAATCACAATAGTCTGCATCAGCCTTGGAGAATAACCAGTGCCCTTTGGAACAAGTACAAGGGGTGTGCACGGGAGCGTGGGCTGCTGCACACTGTCAGCATAGGGGTAGATGCTGCATCCAGAATCACAGCCTGGGACAATGTGCGCCCAGCATGAGGCTACTGGTATGTGGAGCGAGGGCTCGCAGGGCTCTATGTCACAGGTCCCCTGGACACCAAAAGTGGACTTCGTAAATTATCGGATACTTCCCCATGTAGGAAAAAGTCTCTACCACGTGGGAAGAGGTGTTTCACAGTCACGTGGAGGTTTGAAAGGAATTATTTGTTATTAGAGAGAAGAAGAAAAATGTGAGACAATTTTCAACTTTAGGAAAAACAAAGGAGTTTATAACAACGGAAAGGTTGGTAAAGCACAGCAGTAGAGGATACTGCTGGTCTCCTCAGTTAAAATATTCACATAATAGGTATGAAGATTGCATGTTAATCAAATGACATGACTTAATGGTAATGGGATAATAGAAGAAGAAGAACATAAAATCTAAACTGATTTACACATAGAAACCATTTAATTTAGAAATGAGAGGTAAGTATGAAATAAAACTGCTCGATAAAAGCTAAAATGGATCCTCAAAGAGGCAGGCCTTCGGTGCAGTACAGGAGAAAATGCCTTCATTCTAAACCTAATTCTGAGTCCATTAAGATGAAAGATTTTGGATGCAGATTGTAGATTAGGATTATAAACCCATAAGATTAAAATAAGTCGATATCACTATCACCTTGATAAAACTATATTTGGAAAATATGAGGGTCAGCCATTAAATGCCAACAGTTTCTGTTTTGATTGCGAATTGTAAGAGCATTATTTTAATCTGCTGATATTGCTTTCATGATGTGATCTGTGACATGCAACAAATTTGATCCAGTAGCTATTCATGATGAGGAAGCTATTTTTCTCAAATTCTAAAAGCATCTTTTTTTGTCTTTGTCAATTTCTTTTAGGAAAAAATCAAAAATAAATGGGGCTGATTACAGTCTATTAAGAACAGATGGATAATGTTCCCATCAGGAAGTGGGCCAAATGGACACAATTTTTTTCTCCTGTTTTATGTCCATCATCTAAACTGGGTAGTAGAACAGGCAAATATACATATTCATAATATATAGATTGCAGAAACAAATATTTCCAAGCTAGAGGTTCAAAACAAAAACAAGGAGTTTTATTTTCCTTGCAGGGACAATAGACAAATGACAAAGCAATCTTCATAGCTCCTAATGAGATCCCAAGGTAGCCATGATAGTCTCAAAAGTGAAGTATTTAAATATCTGAATTTAAATGAAATGCTTTTTCTAGACTTTTCTAGTTGTTTTGAAATAAAGAGTAAAGCATACAGAACACTGGACAACAGAGGAACAATATATTTTCACACTCAGGAGAACATCAAGATTTATTATCAGGAGGTCAGTAATGATTAATGATATCGCAATGAATACTAAAAAGGAACAAGGAGAAATTTGTCACTTACTGAAAAACGTAGTCACATTTGTTCTAGTTTCTTGCTGAGGGTCCAAGAAACCTGTCATTACTTTCTGAATGAAATATTGGATGCCAGATATTAATAATATGGTATCTAGAGCACCCCAGTTCCCCTGCATTATCATTCATGCATACAGTTTTGGAAAGGAGTTTAGCAAATTGTTTACAGCTTTAGGATCCTTGAGAGTGATAGCATTAGGGCAAGACACCAGCCCTTCAGGCCACAAGGGAATTGTGTAACTGGCAAATCCTTCAGCTCTAACCTGAATTCCTCTCCATCTTAGAATTACTTTGCTTCTGCTGTCAAAGAGCCAAGGGGTAATTCTGTTATGAATATATATCATTTTCTGTCTTCCATATGACTTATTTTTGGTGCATTAAATTATATACCTGAATTTTATCAATTAACTGTATCTACCAGACTGTTTTATTCTCTATGTCAGGGACATAAGCAATCATGACTCATGGCAGATTACAGACACTGCCCACGGTAAGTTGAAGGAGACTGTTTGCCTTCATGCAATAACTAGTTTAATATCAATTACCATTTTAAGTGCCTGATATATGCAGCTTTGTTTGACAAGAACTTTAAGTGAAAAGCAATTTTGTGCTTTAAGGATATAACTATGCTTCTAGCCCACACACCTCAACTGGTTTTTTAATTAACTTTTCTGAAGTGTTCATTTGTCTTTATTCTCTGTTCTGTTTGACTTTCTAGATTTTTGATGTACTATGTTTTTATTCATATTGCTTTCTCTCTCTCTCTCTTTCTCTCTCTCTATCTCTCTCTCACACACACACACAAGCAATAACCACATTTTCAGGAATCATGTTTCCAAGTCATTTTTAATGCTATTAAGTATATATTTTCAAAGTACTGTGCAAACTTCTTTAGTGACTTGGCTTGTAGAAATACAAAAGAAAGTCACATGGATAAATTTTTATTTTTTGTGCTGAAGTCTGAAAACAAATTTTGTTCAACAAAAATAGTTTTAGACATTTATTATATACATGCAATCACAAAGCACACAAGGTTTCAAAGTCGTTCACCACTTGCAATAGAATATAATCATTAAAATATCTCTAGGAAATAATCAACTAAGGAATAAAAGTATAACTCTTTGGTCAGAGCCAGAGGAATTCTCTACAGGCATCATGAAATTGAGTATTAGTGGTTACAAATTTTGGAATCTAAGTAATTTTTGTGACTTTGGTAGTCCTATTAATTACCCCATCAATAACAAAGCTACTTCTCTTACATTGTAAAGAAGTCCTTTGATGGGTTAACAAGACACATAACAGAAATTAACATTCAGCTTGAGTACCTAAGACCTTGCTGCATTTATAATCATTTAGACTCAGCAAATTGCTAAGACAAATATAACACCACTGACATTGATTCCCAACTGTAACCCAGCTAGATGGACTGTCTTCACCTCAGACCTTGCCAATGAATTTAACAATGGCTTAGTCACTCTCTTAGTTGCTAGTTCAAAATACCCAAAATACCCAAAACAAAGGAGAAGAGTTTTATTTGGGCTCACAGGTGTAGTCCATGGTTGGCTGGATCCCTGGTAGCTCCCAGGTAGCATGGCATGGCAGAGGGACATAATGGGGAAAAGCAGCTCCAGTCATGGTGGCCGTGAATCAGAGAAAGGAGTGGAGGAGGTAGAGATGCCCTTCTAGGTAACATCCTCAGTGATCCCTGCCTTCCCGCCATGCCCTGCCTCCTTCCGGCCACGCCCCACCTCCCAAGGCCAAGTCAGCTGTCTCCTCCATGAACCAATCACCTTCCAGAAGCCCAACCTATGAGAGGGGGGGCAGGGATTCTCAATTAAAGTATAGCAGGATGTCTTTTTTGTCCTCTTACTACTTCTTTTACACAGTGAGGAGCACACTGCTCTCTATCGTGGAGTTTAGGTACAAAGTAGAAAGTACATCGACATAATTTTATCATTTTATTTACCAGACAACAGAACATGGTAGTGGAAATATGTGACCCAGCCGAGCCCTCTGCCACGACAAAACTCCAGTTCTGCCAAGCCCACCCTCATTCAGGACTGTGGTTCTGTGAGAAAGTAGATTATAAGGAGCTAGCTTATCCAGTAGCTCTCGTGTGTCACTAATGAAGTGATGAAAGAGAGGCTGTACAAGAGAAAGATGGTTACGGAGTGGAATCAATGGAAAACCATATGGTGGACTGTGACGAGCACCATAAATTTGTGAGGGAACTAATACCTGCTGAAAGATAACTCACAGAATATCAATGCAAGGGAGAGACTTCAATTTAATCTGGCCAAATCCACCCTCTGAAAGCCTGTTCCTAGTACAATTCTTTGTCAGTAGTTTTCTACCATCTTCTTAAAATTCTCCCATAAATTTTCAAGAGCTGGAATTGAAATACAGAAAATCTAGGATTAATGAAAAGTATGGAAGGAGAGACAATAAATTCAAAGAATTTGGCAAGAAAGTAGCTTAAGTGAGAATGACCAGGGAATTTGTCAGCATCTGAGGGAATTTTTATTCACTGGAGATTCCAGTACACCTTCAATGTGAGGCAAATTTGATCTTCATAACTTCATTGCACACACATTTACTACATACCAAGTAGTTGGGAGAAAAGAGCTTAGACTCTGAACACAGACAAATGTTGGAGAACAAAAGTTTCATACAACGTGAGTGATAAGGTTAAGATAAAATATTCTGTAAGAGTAAGGGAGTCCCTGGCTGGGTTGATTAGAAATAAGAGGTGAATATTTGAAAACTCTGCTAGAGGGCAAAGCAGATAGATCAGATGAGTGAGAGGCTGATAAAATCCCAAGCAGCGTGATCTGATGCATGAAATCTATGACATAATCAGTAAATAGCAAAGCTCGGTTGTGGCTGTAATTGCAGAGACATGGGAAGGGTGGGAAGGGATAATAGGAAGGTAGTACAAGCTCCATTCAAAAAAGTAGAGCATTCTAAGGAAATTCAAACTGACCTAGGATGAATCTATTTTCTGTAAAGAGAACTGTAGATAATGCATCAATATAAGCAGCAGAAGACAGTTACAGGGGATAAAGAATTCATAGTAGACAGAATCTTATATTATTCAAGACAATAATTGCAAAAATAGGAAATCAAAGAAAATGTATATTATTATATAGGATAAGGCTATTTCTTAACACATGTATGGATTGCTACTTGTAATTTCTCATTTTTGCTGTAACCATATATATATATGTATATATATCATTATATACAATTTCTACTCAGTACTTTTTAAATGGTGAATGAATTTAAAGTGCTTTTGAAAAATAAATTTACATTCTAATAATTCTTCCAGTTGTTTATATGTGGTATGCTCATACCTAATTTGACAGCAAACAGTACTTTTAGCTACTAACATTTACCAAATATTTCCAGAGCACTCTAATTAGTTATCATGGAAACAACTTTCTCTTCATTTTCATACTACATTAACTCATAGATTATGAATTAAATTACCTAATTATAATAATAATTGACAGAACACTTTGGAAATACACTATATTAAGCATACAAGCCAGTGGTAATAGAACCACTCAAATACGCTAGACATAAAGCAAGTTAGTAGCCTGCTAGCTTTGCTTGTCCTGTGAGTGCTGAATAGAGAATGACATTTTCTGTGGATAGAATAGAGAAAGTTAGTTATTCTCAGCTGTCTAAGTGGACAAAGGAGAATGGAGAGTCTAATTTAAAAACCATGTTTTATCTCCCCCTTGTGTACATTTAGAAATTTTACAGACTATACCAACTTTTCTGTTCTTTTTCTTTTCCCCTCTCAGGAGAAATAGTAATTTCAAAGATTTTTTTCAGACATACTAGAAATGCTTCATTAGATCCCTAGTGTCTGAGAGATGGTACTTGGGTTCAAGAGAGAAGACCTAGGAACCAAAGGATTTCCACATAAAGGAAAATAGACTTTCAATTTAAAAACCAAAAAGCCCTCATATCAGATGCAAGGCAGGGAATCTCATGTCCGGTGACGTAGGGACACCAGGCAGTAGAACAACTGCAGTACATACAGGCTTTGCCCCACTCCTACAGGAACACATCTTTGAAGTCAAATTTACATCCCAAAGGAGCACAGGTTGGTAAAGAAGGGACAAACATTCATCCTTTAATTTATAAAAGCCACAACGTTCACATGTCTTTCAGGTCCAACCCCAACCACAGGGGAGGGCTCTGTACAATCTTGGAACAGACCAGTAGAAGGTACCTATGGCAGATGGAACTTCATTATCTCCACAGATGTTTTCATCTGATGAGGGACAAGAAGCCAAATCATAAAGAAGTTTTGAACCTTATACAGTGACACACATGAGCCTAAAATGGCATGAAATAAGATCTCACACTTCAGGATTTTTTGATCTATGATATAAACATTCAAGCTTTGATTCTTTCTGAGTTATTGCGAAGAGTGTTTCAATATATTGCCATGGAATAACCTAGAGTATTTAATCTACTTCATGGCAAGACATATTTCATTCAAAATTAATTTGAATAAAAGGGTTGGAGATATCGCTCAGTGCAAGGTCCCTAGGTTCAATTGCTAGTCCTCAAACAAAAACCAGAAAATTATTTAAAATCATTAGAACTGAAATAATAATTTTTCACAGAGGAAATATCTCAGTTATAAAACAATGAAATTTTCTTTGTATTTACTGTAGTAATTTTGGTTGTAATGGGAAATTTTATAGCATTTGAGGGAAATAAAGTGATTCAGTATACTTACATTTTAAAATGAAGCATGCAAGCCACTGGCATTGAGAATATCTGGGATTTGGCTTGCACACACAGCACACACACACACACACACACACACACAGTGTTCTTGTTTTCCCAGGGCTGTGATACCATGATCTAGTATGACATATTTAAAGTAGCCTGACACCTGAAACCAATATTAATATGTTAAAGAGGGGGAAATGGTCACTGTGTACATACGTAAACATCTTTCATGAAAAGATTCTATGTTTATTTGTGTTTTCATCAAGCAATTAGAGTGAAGGTATATGTAATATATTTTCATTCAGTATCCAGGATTCTCTTTGAAAACTTTTAAATAGGAATATATATGATATTGATTAACCTGGTAACTCACAAAGTAATTATAAAGTCACCTAACATGAATTTCCCTATATCTTAAAATTGGACAAGGGGCATTACATCATGAAAAATAATTCCACACTCTAAGCCAAAAGTGTCATTGATTTGAGGTTAAAATGAGCTTGCTATGATTTTAAGAATTCTAATAAAACATCTAGTTAATTCCCACAATTAGGAGTGTTTTAATTAATTTTTAAAAAGGTTACTGTGGTAGAATAACCACTGGTCAACTTGGAACACCCAGTTGAACTGAATCAGTGTGGTCCTGGATGTAGAAGACTCATCTGAGGATCATTGCCAACAGCATAAAAAGAGAGCTGGACGGATGATGATGGGCTAGTGATTCTCCTGGAAAAGCTTGCCATGCTGGTTTTCCTGTATGAACTCAGCTATTCTCATAAAGGCACAGTCTCCAGTCCTCACTATTGCTGAGGGTGGCTGTGCTTCTTTTTGGAGGGAGCTCTGGTCCTCACCTTGAGCATCATTTTGTGACTCCAGTACAGATTTCTCAGCCCACTGCCACAGAGCCTTCATCCCACTGGTGCAGACTTGCTAGCTTCCACCACTGCCCTTTGGGCCTTCTCAGTGCAGATCCTTGCTACAGACTTGCATGAGACATTGTCATGGGCTCTAGGTCTTCTAGAGGTCTCTAGCTAGACTCATGCAGTACGTTGTCATGGGACCCAGACCCACAGCTGGAATCTTTGGGGCTGTAGATGTGGACAGATCTCCCACACTCCCTTGCATTTGACTCTTTGGGTGAATATTATTAAAAAAATCCTATGAATTATGTGCCCTGTATTAAACATTTTCTCTTGTAAACTACAAGGGAAATTGTGACAAGTTACCATACTGAAACTAGTTAAAGCTTTCAGATACAAGCTGAAGTTGAGCGTACCTTCATAATGCACAGTCTGTGTGGTATCCTTTTGCACACAGGCTGTCTTTTCATTTATGTCATCGCTAAACCCAGCTCACTGTCACACTTCCGTACTCATTAGCATACACCAATTTCCTGTGGACATCTTTTCTGGAAGTTAACGAATATTACCTTTTCCCATCATGGAAAGACGTTTCAAAGAAAGCAGCATGGAGTTAATTTTTTCTGTTCCTCACAGATGCTTGGAAGTTTTAACAAAAGCTTTGTGGTAGCTTCCAAAAGTAACTTCTCCCAATCATAAGATATTTTAGACAGTATAAAGAAAGAAAAGTATTTTAATCCTGGAAACTATTTTAGTAAAGTGAGAAAATGAGTATGGTTGGAGCATAGGACCCTGGTTGGAGAGTGGTAGCAGCTAAGATAGGAAAGGCAGGCGAGGCCAAGTTGCTATCCTTGAATGCCAGGCTGTGATATATAAAGCTTAATCTGATTTTCAGCCAGTGTCCAGATACCCAAAGCCACTTTATAATACACTATTCTTACAGCAGGTTAGGTAGTATTAGGTTTCCCACCAGAGTGAAGGTAAAAAGTAGAAGGGGAAAAAGAGGTTGGAAGAGCATCTACTTCTAAGAAAAACATCATTTAGGGGCTGTAATCAAGGGGAAAGGAATGTTAATGATGAGGTGAAAAACAAACTCAATATTTAGAGAGTGTAAATGGAGAAAAAGTTTGGATGTGACAATTATGGTCTTGTTTGTAAACTTAAGTACAGGATTTCAAGAGACACAAATGGCAAGTTTCATTAAGTAGTGGCTTGAAGTCAGAATACACAGTTACTAAAGAGAGGATGGTTTCTGAATCCAAAGGTTTGGTAGCAATCAAAGGGAAATGAGAACTTTGTATGTTTACAGGTTGCAGGTAAGAAAGGTTCAGAAATGGGAATAGGAAAGGTGCTTTTAAGCAGAAAATGAGTGAGCAGTGGCTCTGAAGAGGAAATGGATTGTAGCCACCTCCGGAGAGGGGAAGAGGCACATCACCACCAAACAAACATAGGAAAGGAGGCAGAAAGATCAGTATAAATAAAGGGTACTTGTGCATAGACAAGAGGGAAAACTCGGCAACTTCATGATGCAAGTAATGGCCTCTGTACTTTTTGGACAACAGGAGAGATTATCTCACAAGATTAGGCCTGGTAGAATGAGTCTGAAGATCTGAAGCAATCCAAAATTTAGAAAAACGGATACTAGGAAATGGACAGGTGAATAAAAAACTTTGCTTCTTATAGTGAAATTAAAAATACATAGAAGCTACAGCCAGCCAAATCAACACATTTCAGTGAGCCTTTATAGGTAGTCTATAGCCTGGGAGTGTAAAGAAAATGACAGATTGGTCAGAGGTCGAGGCGGATACAGAAGACACAGGACTCTGGGTTATAGTACAAGGCTATAGGCTAAACGTACAAGACGACCTAGAGTCTTCTGATTACATAAAGGTCACCGGTGAAAATTCTGGCCCAACAAGGACTCAAGTGAAGTCAGAAGGAATAATGACAGGGGAGATTGAGGAGCTAGGCTATTAAAGGTCTCCATGGGAGCAGAACCTGGTCAATGAGAACGGGAGAAGTCTGAAATAGAGAGAGTAGCAATATTACAAAGCCACAGAATGACTGCCTTTTCTCGCTAATAATCTCCCCAGAGTCTAATAAACTTTAAGAATGGATGAAATAGTATAGGAACTTGCACTGAAAGATAAACAATTGTTTGCTACCATTTGAAGTCTTATTGTTTAGCTTTTGGAACATTTGTTGGAGGGCCTAACCTCAGTAAGGAGAGAGACGTGCTCAGTATTACCTTCCAAGTGATAAACAACCATCATCAAAATTAACTATACATTGACGGTAAGATTAATAAGCTCACTTCTCTCCTTGTCTAATCTACTCACTGAGCATAAATCAGGCTTCTGCAAAAGAGCATTAATTTTCTCAGAACTGTAGAATACCATTTTATTAGAGTGGGCTTATATTAATTCAGTGAACATCTATCAAATACCTACTAAGTGCTGAGACACTGTTAAAATAGAATCTAAACAGGCATTGGCCACACAGCTTCTTTTTGATACGTGGAAGGTGATTTAAGACTTCTCAAAGGAAAAATAAGAAGATCAGCAATAAAGCAGCTATGACAAAGAGGTAAGTTTTAGGTTAATAGGGGATACAGTATACAGCAATCCCCTAAATTCTGGGATTCTGTTTTCTACAGTTTCAGTTACCCGTGTTCAGCTATAGTCCAAAAATATTGAACAGAAAGTTCCAAGAAAATTCATAAGTTTTAAATAAATTTTATTATAGTATATATTATTGTAATGGTTCTATTTTATTATTAGATTTTGCTGTTGATTTCTTCCCATTGCTAATTTATTTTTATTGTTAATTTATAATTTAAATTTTATCATAGTGGGGATTGTAGGAAAAAGACATTGAGGGTATCTGGGCTTCCTTGCTGTCTGCAGTTTCAAGCACACACTGACGGTCTTGGGGTACATGAATAAGGGGAGATGATTATATATGAGAAATATGAGAAAGGAAAGGGAGATAGAATTCAAATAACACTTCACACAGCAAAACCGAGTGAGAGAGACAAAAAGGGGGGCATAGACAGAGACAGACAGAGACAGAGATAGTGAAGAGACACACAGAGAGAGAGAGAGAGAGAGAGAGAGAGAGAGAGAGAGAGAGACCCAAACCACAGCTAAGCCACAAGCGGGGAGAATTATAGATCAAGGGCAGAAGAATAATGTCAGTTTTAATAATAAAATAACTTGCAGATAAATAGCATAATAAGCTAACTTCACGGGCTTAGGAGCACATGATTGTTAATATCCAATCAGAACTAGTTATTTACACTGGAAGAATAATTTGTATTTTAGTTACTAAATAATCAGTATTCACAGTGCTAGGGAGAGCTTGTGGATAAGTGAGGAAACAAGCTAGAGGTAAATTATATAGCGAAGTGAAATGTTTGTGTGAAAATAAGTAATATTTCTTCAGCATAGCTCATGAATGCATTTTGGAAACCAATGGGACTTATTTATTTCCTAATTGTTGTGATCCAAATAAAGGAGGTGCTAGATAACTGAGCCCTTGAAAAAGGTGAAGAGAATTGCTTTTCTTTTTTCTGTTTTGGTGCCCCCCAATTCTGTCCAAAGTATTCTTTATCAAATTTTTCAGAAATTCTAACTGCAGAGGAAAAACGGCACGTTCATTGCATAAAAAGGCATTACTGAATAATTTTTTTAAAGCTTATAATTTTTTTTAAAAGAAGCAAATATTTTTCTCATAGTGGAATTACCCAAAGCAAAAAAACAACAAAAAAAAATAAGCAAACAGGAAACATGCTTCTCTGGTTCACTCATATTAATTCGTCTGTATTTAACCAAGTAGAATGCAGATGTGGCCATGGAGAATCAAATTCAGAGACTGCGTTTCTGTGTAAGTACATTGATGCAGAACCCTAAAATGCTAAAAGCAATCCTTGAGAAAAAGTATTTAGAATTTCCAGAATGTTTTAATATCAAATACTAGAAATTTGTTATTTTTTTATCTTCAAGTAGGCTTGAATCTCTCAAGTACTAATTCACACCACACACACACACACACACACACACACACACACAAACACACACTGTTTAATGACAGCATCCATTTTTACAGAGAAATGTTTGGGACCAAAATAAGCAGTTCCTTGTTTTAATTGTTTGCATGTTTCTCTCCAAAATAACCATGTACACAATAACTTTAGGTAACATTTAATGACATTTTCCACGTGCTTAAGATAAAATGAAGAAAGCCTTGTGGATCAATTTGATATTTTAAAGATGTTTGTAAATTTCTCTTTTCCTTGTAATTACTCAATACAATTCTCATGTGTCTAGGTCATAATTTATAACATTGGCAGCAGCTCCAATGACTGCAAAATCTTTTTAGTGCCACAAATGAAAAAGGAAAAGAAAACACCTTATACTGTTCAAATGTATGAAACATTTTTTCAATCAAATACAATCAATGCATTCTTTTTTCTCTTTTGTGTTCTTATTTTTTTTTTTTTTGGATATTTTGTTTTTTAAGATGGGTTATAGTGTTTTTGTTTTTGGCGATGAGGAAAAAACCCAGGGCTTCCAGCTTGTAAGCTGGAAGCTAAATCCACTGAGCTAAATCCCCAACCCCACAATCAGTGCATTCTTGTTACATTCATTAAATAAAATTTCATTTCAAAAACAATGTATTACCATCAGTTTGTGTATCCTATGGGTAGTTTTTATGCCAGAATGTTTAAGATCTGAGCTATTTTCCTCTTCAGTTGTTGGCAATTACTATTTCAGTATGTTTGTATCTGTATGTTACAAGAATAAACTAGATTTCTTAGCTTTGTCACTGCTATCTTGAAACTAACTCACATTTCCTTTTAGTGCTACTCCAATTAATGTAGTGGATTAAATTTTATAAAGATATATACATAGAGTAAAAGTTTAAGATTAGGTAGGTATTACAGAATAAGAATTAAACTGAGGTTTAGCTGCATTTACTAATGTTTTCAAATTTTTTTTCTTTACCATCAAGTGGAGGGAATATTTATATTAAATTCCTAGAATTATATACCAAAAGTAGAACCAATTAAGACAAAATGACTATTTCAAAGGGGACTAGTACTATTAAAAATTATGAGCTGGCCATAGAGAAAGGAAAGCAAAGAACCACATGCAGAATTCACAAAAAGCAAGAATTGGAGCCCCAATTAGTTACTTCTGGAAAAAGGTGAGAGTAAAATAATAACCCAAATAATAAAAGTTTCAGAAAGAAATCGCAGTGGAAAAACGTTAAAGAAACAATGAAATAATTTCCCTAGAACTGAAGAATATGAATTTCTAATTGCATGGACCTTCCAAATGCTTAACTTAATAAAACATTTCACGGTGAAAGCTCAGAACACAGGAGGTGAAGCCAGGCTTCTACACACTTCCAGAGGACAGAAAAAAAGTGATGAACAAGGATCAAGTATTAAGAGAGCTTTGGACATCTCTAAAGAAATAATAAAAATCAAATTTAGTAGAATAGTGCCTTCAAAGTTTTGAGGAACAATTCCTGAAACCCAATTTCCAAACCTATTTAGTCAAGAATACTATTCATTAAATATTCCCAGCACCCATCTTCCCACTTTTGTAGAAAAGGGAAATATAATGAGTATAGTATATATGAAAAAGTAAATGGCATTAGTGCCTTGAGGATATATCTGTACCTTCATATTCATTGCAGTATTCTTCACAAAGCCAAGATGTGGAAACCATCTAAGTGTCTATTGGCACATAAATGGATGCACCACACACACACATACACACACACACAAACATACACACACAGGAATACTATTTAAATGTAGAGACAAAAGGAACTTCTCCCAATTGCAAAACATGAATGAACCCGGAGGACATTATACTAAGTCAAATAAGCCAAATACCAGAAGACAGAAATCGTACAAACCCATTTATATGTGAAACAAAAAGTCAAACTCAGAAGCTGTGAATAGAACAGTGGTTACCATGGCTTGGAGTGGGTAGGGAAAATGAGAGAATATTGGCCAAGTGGCACAAAGTGTCAGTTATAATATAACAGTTTCTGGGTAAAAAGGCACAAGATGGGTGGTGAGAGATGTACCAATTAATTTGATTGTAACAATCATGTAATATAGACTCATATCAAGTTTCCAGGATTTGAATATATGTGATAATTATCAATTAAAATTTTTGAAGTATATCACACTGCTCACTGTTGAGTAATATTTACATCATATTTTTTACTGATTTATATAAATTAATACTATAATACCTTAGAAGTATAAAGAAGGAAAAAGAACATGTACAATAGAAGAAACATTTAAAATCCTTACTTATCATAATGAAAATTGCAACAAATAATACATTAAACTAAGGTGTAATATGTAGATGTTCTTTAAAGATATAGAGATAGATACCAAAGGAGGCAGCGTGAGCACTTTCAAGCAAAACAGGGTGAAGTAGGTGAGCATGTGAATCAATGGTGGGTTTTAATCAACGGAGAAATTCTAGATAGGTGATCTAAGTTTTTAATTTATCTATAATTAAGCAAAAAAGATTAAGAGGAGAAAAACAAGCCACTTTATAATGGATTATTGGCAATACAAATCATCAATTTAACTGTCTTACTGCGGACAAACTCAACCTCCCCCCTGGGTTTATAAAACTCACAGTTAGAATATCATTGTAAAAGAAACACAACTCTTCTTGTTCAGCTTGGCCAAATACAAGATTTCTTTTGTTAAACCAAATGGAAATTCATAGCGCTCAATATTTTTGCTGCATTTCCCAAACAGGTGTGTTTTTACAAAGGATTAAGCTTCCATTTGTCCCTTAGATACTGAAAAGATGAGCTCCTTTTCAAGTATGTCCCATAAACATGCAATCCTATATGGGTCACAGTGAGAAAGAGTATGCCTACTACACATATGACCATCCCCACAGGAACACTGCAGACACCCCTAATGCAGGCACAAACCAGTAAATACTGAAGCTGCTTTTCTTTTGCCTTCATTTTGAGTACTTCATTAACACCCTGACAGTGACATTCTTTCAGTGTTCAACAGATACGTTATTTCTCATATTCCATAAGGTCTACTCTCCCAACTTCCCTCTTGGCTGTTTAATATCATAAAAGGAACCAGGGAAATAGTAAAAGAACTTATGAAGAAATATTTTTCTCCCTCTTTGACCGTGGTATGAGTATTGCTGAGGATATGCTCACTTCCTATTAAGTGCTACACTCCACTGCCTCTAACGTTATAAACTCATTCCTAACCCACAATCACAGCTTTGATGTGACTTTCTCTATACACTCATAACAAGTTTATATTTATTCCTCTGAAACCCTTTGGACTTTTTAATTCTTCCAGTCCCTTCTCTAAAAGCCAAACTACTTCCTTTAAACTCTGTAGCTGGCTAAAAGTCTACTTGGGGAAGCCTTATGAATAGAGAAATTGTGTTCAAAATATAAGTGAAGTCTTTAAGACTAGGAGAAGGTAAGCAAAAGAGTAAGTGTCCATATTAGCACCAGAATAAGAATGGGGAAGAAAAATGCTGAAATATTTATTGATGTCTTCTCTTCTGATTTCCAAATGGACTTTTATGTCCACCTGGAAGTGGATACATTTCCCTGGCATTTTTTACTTCTATTAAAAATCTTCAGTCAGTGACCCATATACTCATTAACCATGATGTGATTTCTACTTGCAAGGAAAGTTTTTGACCTTGCAAGATTTAGAACTTTATAATCTGAGTTTATTTTGTCCTCTAGCAGGGAAAAGAACACATTACCACAACAGACCTCTTGAGTCTCATTTTGAAACTAATGCATTCCAAAATGCATTCAATTTCTAACAAAGAGCAAAGGATAAACAATTAAGCATTACATGTAACAGAACTCTTACCCACCTGCCAACAATTAAACCCAGTAATTAAAAATTGTAGGAGAATGCACATAAGCATATCCTCAACAACAGTCACACCACGGTCAAAGAGGGAGAAAAATCTTTCCTAATAATTTCTTTTCCTATTTCCCAAGTTCCTTTTCTTGACATTAAACAGACACAAGACTCTGTCAACTGTGTTTCACTTTCTTTAAAAAGAAGGAAATCCCATTCTGTATCCCCTGGGAGGGCTATTATATACAGATGAATGTATTTTGTTATTTGGTTTAATAAATGTAGTGTTCAGAACAGATGTTAAAGCTTGAAATTGTCCAGAGAAAGGAGCAGCTCAGGTGGCAATAATGTGGGCTTCCCGCCTGCTGTGCTTTTTTCTTTGTCTTTGGAAGAGCTACTTTCACAGGTGAAAAGGTATTGCAGTATTTATAACCACTCAAGCCCTCACCACTGGGCTGAAGGTGACAAATGGGGTGCTAATTAGTACCAGGAGTGGCGGTGGTGATGGTGATTTTATGACACAGGCATCTGGCCGGTAAATTGGACTAAGAGCACAACACAGTTACAGAAGCACTGGAAACTCAGCCATGCATCAAGTAAGAGCAAACGTGAGGAGTGGTTTAGATGATAGATCTCCTTATACACCATCCTATTTCACTTTTCCATGGCTATGCTCTTCTGAGGATTTTCTAATGCACAAAATATCTACATCACTATGATCCAAATAGAGTTTCATTAAAGTACACCTGTATGCTTTAGATAGAGGCAATATAGTATTTGGTTAGGATGAACCTCTCTCCTCTGAGAATGAGCAATTGTAAACGAACTTTAATGTAAAGAGTACATTGTTCTGCCATAGAGAAGCAGTAAAGCAGTAAATTCTAATCATAATAATTTTTGAATCTTTATAATATTAATTACAAATGTATTATTGCATACATTTGATAATTGTTATCAAAACCATAATTGATCAATATCCCTAGGGCGATTACCATATCTTTAGTGACTTTAAGTCTATGACTGCTATGATAAAGAGAAAAGCATAAAATAATAAGGAAAATAAATTTGTTACTAGGAAAGTTGCATTTAAATTCCAGGATCATGATTAAATAGAAGAACCTTTAACTTCAATGTACCAGAGGCCAAATATAGCCACCTACTGTGCCATTTGTTACATGGTCTTCAGCAAGATCATTCCTATAAACCCCTGTTTGCACATTTACAATACAGTGCCTACTTTCCTGGGTTGTTGTAAAGATAAAATTAGATAATACATAAACCAATCCATAGAAATCCACATGTACTATGATTACTTAATAAATGGTCAATATTATTGAAATTATTAACTGTAGTAAGAAAGACACATTTCTTTCTCTATTTTTAAATAATTCTAGTGTCAAGTTTCAAATTTCTCCCTGGATATTTGAAGATTATATATGACATTTAACAGGTAAAACCTTTAAAAAGCACTTAAAACTCTTAAAAACTATACATCTTCTGTAGCTAGAGAATGAGTACCTTATTTTTTATTGAAAAACTTATCTTTATTTTTCTTCAATAAAAATTTTATTGAAGAAAAATAGAACTACCACATACACAGGGAAAAGAACAAAAATTTAACTGATACAGAACTGAAGGTTACAATTATCTAATGCAGTTTGCAACTACTTTCCAGTTTCTTAAGCAGCTCCCCTTTTTTAATAATCTTGCTAATTTTTCAGCTGAAATGATATCAAGTTCATAAAGAATTAAAAACCTCAAGGAAATGGACCTGCTTTGGTGATAAGGCAGGTGACATCAAGAGTTTCTTCCTAAAAGGACCAACTCCACCTAAAAATTTCTTCAGGGTAACTACTCAGTCTGGTTAAATAGTCTGCATATCTCAGAGACTATCAGGGAAGAGTTAGAACACAGGTATAGACGGTCTCTTATGGAGAGAGAACAACCTAGCTGCATTTCCTTGCAGATGAGCACCTGCAAGGAAACCAAGGAAAAGTTGAGAAATTATAGGCAATAAATGCTCAGGAAGAATTAGAAATGAGTTTTAAATACTCTCTGTATATAGT
Source organism: Chinchilla lanigera (assembly GCF_000276665.1). NCBI lineage: Eukaryota > Metazoa > Chordata > Mammalia > Rodentia > Chinchillidae > Chinchilla > Chinchilla lanigera. Next base: position 10,323,307 of record NW_004955418.1, read on the forward strand.
TAGACATCTGTGCAAGTTGATACAATTAGAAAGAAACAGGTAAAAGGGAGGGACGGAGAGAGGGCCAGCCACAGGGCTTTGAGAACTCAAGAAAATAATCAATAAGAGAAAGGAGAGTCCCAGGTCTCCTCAGCTGAAGATCAGAACCAAGGCATTCATTCTTTTTAATTGCTCTAAATAGGCAAGGAAATATGAGGTTATGAGAAGCATTAAAGAAGTTCTAATTTAAAAAACAAGCCAAAAATTTCTACATCTCCTACAGGATCAAATTCCTTCAAGGAAAAACAAACAAGGAGGCAAAAGAAAAACCCACTCTTGGAGAAGCCTTCTGCTCACATTATCAATTTGAAGAATAATACTTTTGAAATTTTCTTTGTAGGAATAATCTAGAACATTCCCTTGAAAAGTAGACATGCAGTCGCTATCAGGAGCTCCTAACTTCAAGCAATTTTGAAAAACTTATTTTTAAGAACAAGGCATCCGAATACAATTTTAATCTTTATCATTATTCACTTCACATTCATTATATTCTCCCCCTCCACATTTCATACCAGTTGATGTTTTTCAAGAGTAATATATTTGCGACCTAGCAGCAGAAAAATGCAAGTACAAAATAGCTAATGGGATATGAGGAGTGGGACAATGGTAGTTTTGAATACTTTGTATACTTTGCACAGCCCATGAAGATATATTAACTTTTCCAATTCATTGCTTAAAACTAGGACTCAGAGATGTTATCATGTGGGATAGCGAATGGAGCAGAAGTAAGGAATCAGTTCTCAGTGGATATGTTTCTTTACTCTCTAAAAGTACTAGGTAATCACAGCAAGTGCATATTTTAAAAAATATAATAAAGCATGTCACATATTCCATCAGTTCAAGGGCAGTAGAGTCACTGATGAAAGAAAAACATCTACTGTTGAGGAATTTAAATAAATGAGCTCCCATCACATGTTAGACACTGGACACAGACACAAAACTGAGAAAAATAAATCTGATAACTAGGTGAACAGTTGTGAGCCAAACTCGGTCACTATCCCAAGAAATTTTCAATATGGGATAATGTTATGATATCATTTTATTACAGTTATGAGATTCTAAATTTTGAAATTAACAAACCACCTATGAAGATTATCTAATTTGTAGAATAGAAGCTAAGCAAAAAATTGAAATTATGTCAAATGTGTAATCATATGCAGCATTATTCTTGATTCACATGCAATTAAGTTTACAAAACTGCTCTCAAGGAAAGGAACTAGAAATGTGCATCAGTTTGTCAAAAAGTACAATTGAAATTCATTTCAGATTTGACTTGCTAGATTTTCTCTAAGCACAGAACTTTTCCCACAAATTTCTCTCACTCAAACTAAAGTAACATGGAAGTCCCCTGTTATACTTTTTATTTCCTTTAACACGGGCTTTAAAGTTTTGTCCAAACTCTCTGTTGTGGCAAAGCTTGTTTACTGTTCACTGGATATTACATCAATTTATAGTGTAAGATTTATTTAAAAAAAGAAATTACAAAGTGACTTCTGGTATTGTCTTTAACCAAAGCTTCATCTAGGTGATGACTCTTAAACCAAATAATGCATTAAAATTATGGAGATTTTAAAGTATATACATCTATTTTCCCACTTCTAAATAGTCCAACTTTTTAAATCTGGGGCAAGGCTTTGGCAACTGAAACTTTTAAATCTCCATAGATGATTCTGATGCACATCTTAGATGAAGAACCTTCACAAAACAAACCAATAGGAAGAAATTTGTTAAAAATATCTTCTTTTCTCACTATGCTCCCTGGACAAACAGCTTGTATAGAAAAAAGTGCATAGCTGTTTTTGGACAATAATACTCATTTATATGCTGAAGAGATATTAGTTTTAAGCACTGGACTGGCCTGGTCTATGTAAATTGAAGCCAAATTACCTGACAGAATCTTCTGTGAACTGTCACATCTATCATACCCTGCCTTCGTAGATAGCCTGATGATTCATTACTTTCCATGAAACAGAATATTTCAGAGTTATCAGTGAACACTGACAATGCTCATAATAAGAGGGGATAGCATGCAAATTATTTGAATTCAAATAATTAAATTACTGAATTTTCCAGAGACTCAATCCAAGACCCATGGTCTTGAAAAGTGCAGGAAATAGGGCCTTGACTAGTTCTGAAATTTACTAAAAAATTAATTCTGCATCTTAGTACCTTCCATCCTCACCCCAGAATGGGCATATTGCTTTGCTTATCTTGTGCAGTGGAAAGAGCTACAGATGTGAATTGTGAAAGAGCGCACATAATTTTTGGAATGTATTATTGGGCATTTAGGGTAAGTGTTGCCACAGTTGTTGATAACACAATCATCTGAAATCTGACTTAAGGAGAACAAGACTGAACTGAGGAAACTAAAAGCAAATTCTCAGGAAAACTAGTGCAAGCTGGGAAACTTGACCTGTGACTCTACTGCAATTAAGTGTTTTACTGTCATTAACCAACTGACCTTAGGAGGGTATAGTGAAATCAATTAAATCATTTGGTCTGATCCTCAGGGAATGCAGATAAATTGTTTGAAAACCAAGTGCTTGAAAATTAAGTGGTGCATAGCTGATTGGTTTGAAGTTTTATTTACAAAGAATAGTCTTTTATTAAAAATATTATAACACCTATAAAAAGAGGTTGATTGTCTCACATCATTGTCAGTCATCTACTGAAAAGAAAAAAAGCAATATAGCATTTATGGCAAGTACTATGCCTGTCTTTTCTGCGATAATTAACGAAACAACATTACAGACAAACTATATTGAGCATTTATGTATAACTCGCTGTACTCAATAATTTACATGCAATTCCTCATGTAATCATCATAATCACATAGCATGTGCATTATATTAACCCCATTCTAGAGATGAGGAGGTGGAGACTTAGTCTATTATTATACCCAAGGTCTCAAAACTCTTTAGTGATCTAAGGCTGGAATTTAAATACATTTATACAAAGCAGGCACCTATAACTGTAATTCAGGATAATGAATGAACCACAGAGATGGACCTCAGTATCTGAAGGAGGAAAATGAAAAATACATTAAAGACAGGCACAAACAGTAGGTCTTTATACATTGAAAATGTTATTTCCAAGTGACATAAAGTGAACATCAAAGCTCTTATACAGGTGGGTGTGGTGGCACACGCTTACAATCACAGTATTTGGGAGGCTGAGGCAGAAGGACAGGAAGTTCATGTCTAGCCTGGGAAGTTTAAAGAGATCTTATCTCAAAATAAATAAATAAATAAATAAATAAATAGCCATTATTGTTTTATACCATAAGAGCACAAAATATGGACAGCACAGAACTAATTGCATACATCATATTCTTCATAACAAAGCCATTTTGTTTTTTGTTTGTTTGGGATTTTTGTATCAGGAATCGAACACAGGACCTTGTGCCTACCAGGCAGGCACTTGTGCCACTGAGCTATATCCCTGGCCCCACCATTTTGGGTATGTGTATGGTGACAATATTTCTTCATACATACTTATAAAGAACAAGAAATCAGACTGGACTAAATTATACCATTCATGATGAGTATGGAATGCCAATTCTGTTGGTTTTTAAATATACTCACATATTTTACATTCCTTTTAAAAGATAAAGACTAATTTTTCAGTTCTTAAAGATGAGCTAGACTTACCACCTGAATTATAACAAATTAAATGAAATTGACCAATTAACCAAAATGGAAGATGTAATGGCAGATGTATATGCCTTCTTAGTCTAGATCATTGTCTTGCTCAGTTTAAGTTGCTATAGCAAATTATCAGAGCCTGGGTGGTACAACATTTATTTCTCCCAGTTCTGGAGCCTAGAGGTCTGAGATCCAAGTCCCAACTTGTTTAAGTTCTATAAGGCTCCCCATCCAGGTTGCAGAGAGAAGACTTCTCTTTGTATCTTGCATAGAAGAAAGAGCTAGCTACTTCCTCCCTGCATTTTCTACTAGGACTCCAATCCTTTGTGGAAGCTGCGTTCTCATGACCCAGTCACCTCCTAATTAAAAGTACTGTGCTCTGATCCCCACTCTGTTTGGAAGTCATACCTCTCCTCATGAGGAAGCACAGGCAACTGTGTGGAAAAGCCCACATGGCCAAGAAGTGAAGCTTCTGCCAGCATCCAGCATGAGAGTACCACAAACTTGAGCATCCAGCCTGGTAGTAAATTCAGCAACAGAATGAAGCCCCCAGGCAGCCGCAGACCCAGCCTACACCATAATTGCGAATTGATGAAGAAACCCCTGAGCCATTAATACCTAGTTAAATTGCTCCTGAAGTCATGATCAACAGAAAGTGTGTTTGATGGTTGCTGATTTTAGCTGCTAAGTGTTTTGGTAATTTCTATGAAATAATGTGTTGCACAAGCAACCATCTTGCCTAATTAGTGTAGTATGATATTCAGGCACACGGCAGTATCTACCTTTGGTGGTGTAGGCCATTATTCCTCCCTCTAACTCAGCTTCCTCATCTATAAGATGAAGAAAACATATGTATTTCCTGGAGCAATTGTGAGGATTTAACGAGACAATTTGCCATGATTATTAGGAGTTCCTGACAAAATAAGAAAGAAATGTTAGCCATTATTACTACGATACTACAATGTCTATCTCTTGTCCCTGGGACTTTGAGTGAGGCTATGACATCACAGAAGAGGGAAGTGGACCTTCCTACCTACTAGTTGCATCAGTACTTCTTCATTGCATCCCATTTTATATCTCCACAACTCTTATTTCTCTCATCAGTACACGAGAGATAATGAGAAAATAGTAAATGACTGTTTAATGTGTAATATTTTTATTCTTTAGAATTTCTCCCATTTCAGGAACTAAACTCTTGGCATTCAAGAAGAGTTTGAGACTGCAGAAAAGTCTCAAATGTCAAACCCTAAGGTCAAAAACCTAAGGTCTATGGAGCTTCAAGGCTAAAAAGAATACAGAAGGTAGAAGTAAACCTTTCAAATTCCATTAAAAGTAGCAACAAAAGCTTAGATACTAGTGAGTTCCTAAGAGAAATGCATGATATATATATATATATACATTTTTTTTCCCCAAGACCAAGATCCCACTATGGGACAAGAAACTCAATTACATATAGTTGTGGGGAAGTCCAGATTTTAAGGAAACTACCTTAATTCCCAGTAGATCCCAGAGAGGTAGGAAGACCCCCAAAATAACACTGCATACCAGGCATGACTCGAGAACAATGACTGCATTGTGGGTACAGATCAGTGGACCTGAGGCAACTTTATGGGTTTCAGTGCTCACCAAAAAAAAATGCAGGAAAGGAATAAATATAGAAATGGGACTCAACAAACATTAGGTAGTCTATTGGCCAAACTCAAGATATGATAGAGCAATGACCTGTACACACACACACACACACACAGAAAGGTCAATGGTCCAATGAGATAATGTACAGCTTAGTAGCTAATAAACACCAGAAGTTATTCCATCTTGGCACGTTACCTGGGCTTCTCAAAGAACGTTTGAAATTATAATCAATTTTAGATAAAATGTGACAATTACACATTGACTTAGATTAAGTTTCTGCTATGTAGGAAAAGTAAGGCTTAAAATGTTAAGATGAGTTAGAAAAAGTAAGGTTAGTTCCAGCAAAACTGATTTTGTAGACTTAGCTTTATACAGTAGATGACATAAAATTAATTCAAAACCTGTATCGACAAGTCTATTCTTTCATATATCTCAAAATATAAGTCAGGTTGCCCTCCTTTTTGTTAGTCTTTATCCTACCTATTTAACATTCAGAAATGCCCTGAAATTATAAAATCTCACCCTCTTCTCCAGTTAAATCAGTAAAATCCCCCCTTCCAAAAAGCTTTTCTTTAAAAAAAAAAAAAACTTTATTTTTTTTCACAGCAGTATTAGGTTTACAGTAAAGTTGAATCCAAAATATAGACAGATCATGTACAGCCTGTTCCCCATGCATGCATAACCTCTACAGCCACCAATATCCCACCCTGTAGGACTACATATGTTTTAATTGGTAAATACTCACCAACATGTCATTTTTACCAAAGTCCACACTTTCCATTAGGATTCATTCTTTGTATTGCCTATTCTGGGGGCTTTTCAAGTGTATAATGACATATTTCTATCATTATAGTATCACACAGAATAGTTTCACTGCCCTAAAAATCCATTGTGCTCTACCTATTCATCTCTCTCTGCCTCCTAACCTCTAGCAACTACTGAGCCATAGTTTGCCTTTTCCAGAATGATATATAATTGGAACCACACAGTATGAGCCTTTTCAGATTGGCTTCATTCACTTAGTAGTATGCATTTAGGTTTCTTCTGTGTCTTTTCATAGCTTGATGGTTCATTTTTTTTAGCCACTTCTTTGTCTAGATTGGCCATAGTTTATTTATTCTTCACCTACTGAAGCATATTTTGCTTGCTTCCAATTTGGGGCAATTATAAATACAACTGCTGTAAAAACCTGTGAGTAGCTTTGGGTGTGCATATAAATTTTCAATTTACTGGGTAAACACCAGAGTGTGAGGTTACTGGATCCTTTAATAAAAGTATGTTGAATTTTTTAAGAAATCACCAATCATCTTCCAACATGACTATACCATTTTGCATTCCATAAGTTATGAAAGAGAGTTCCTATTGCTCCACATCCTGGCCAGCATTTGGTGCAGTCAATGTTGAACATTAAGGGCTGGGGATTTAGCTCAGCAGTACAGTGCCTGCCTGGCAAGTGCGAGGTTGTAAGTTCGATTCCCAGTACCGGAAAAAAAAAAATGTAGAACATTGGAACCATTTAATTAGGTGTGCAGTGGTTAGCATTTCCTTAACATGCAATCCCCTAATGGCATATGATGTGAAGCATCTTTTCATAAACAGCCCTTGGATAACCTATTGTGAACATTTGGTAGATAAGGGTTTTCCTGATAGCAGGAGAGTTATCAGCACATTTACAATGATGATAAACTAGATTACCTCTCTTATTGGAAGACAATAAATTATTTTTGTATTTTATAATCAATTATTGAAAGAGAGAAATGGGATTTGGACCACTTGTTTCAACCCTTCCTTCTGAACTATACTGTTCAGTCATTACTTAACTCTAACTCAAGACTATTGACTCTAAATAAATCCTTTCTACAAGTAGGTCCTTAGATTTTTTTTCCTCTGAAGATATATTTATAGCAGCACATAGAATGGCTGCTTTCCTCCTCAGCTGGTAATGATATATGTTAAAGGGTTCAAATATATGTGTGTGTGTGCTTGTGTGTTCTGTGTAAATTGTTCTCGCTGCATCAATGTGAAAAATGACTGAATTGTAAAAGTGTAAACAGACATGTGTCACTTAATGACATACACAGGTTGGTGGTCAATTTTGTCATCATGTGAACACTGTAGACTGTGCTTACACAAGCTAGGATGGCCAGGAACTCACTAGGAGATACAATCTCACGAGAGCATCACAGTATACACAGTCATCATTGAGCAAAATATCAGTACATAGCTCATAACTCAGGCGGATAGCTCATATACACTCAGGGTGAAAGAATGAAAGGAGAAAAGGTCCTATAAAGAAAGTCATGAGAAAAACAAGCCTTGAAACTCTGTTTGACAACCTTAGAAAGTAAGAAAAGTCTGATTTACAAAATAGAACTTCTCCTAGAGTGGAGAGATTCATTCACTCCACAAGTCTTTTCCCCTTGGTGGCTGAGTGGTGCTGATGGCCCTTTAGTCTTGATATAATGATGCGAGAGAGGTGTTTGTTTCTGGAAATGAGCAAATTTCCACCCAAGGACTTTTTAAGCACCTTTTTTTTTTAACAAAAAACTTTTTAAAGTACTTTAAAATATTTTAATGAATGTTCATTAAATTTGTTTGCCCTTGGAATATTTTTTCATAAAGTGTGCTAATTTCTCCTCCATAAATTAAAGCACCCAATTATGTAGTTGAATGTGTTTTTTAAAAAAATTTCTGGCCACATAACATTATTATGAATTATATTTCATTCTCTTCTATCTTCAGGCATCAAAAATGAAAATTCTAGCTGGCTCCAAGCAATCTTTAGCAATATATTGTCAAATATTGTGACAAAAAATAGCAAGATATCTGCAGAGATTATAAGTCTAGACATTCTCCAAACATATTCTAACACAAAAATACAAGTACCAAAAGTAGTTTCACACTTGGACTAATTTTAAAAATGACATTGGTTTACCATTATAGTTGTGACTTTTACCCAGGATAGAAATAAGAAAAGATCACTCTGACAACTGATATTAAGAAGACAAAAATGTCCTGACAAAAATGTGAACTAATACAAAAACTTGTTCTTACAGAATTATTTTGATGCCTCCAAATTTGGCATACATTTTCATCCTCTGTTTTATTCCTTCCATTTCAATTTCTCTCTCATGTAGTTTAAGTTTACTTCTAAGAATTTAATGGTATCATGGTCTAATTCCCTTTTTCTTAATAATCTATTCTTAAATGTAAGAGCCAGGGTGGACATCTTCTCCAAATCTACACAAATGACTGTTTCAGCAATGTGTAGATTTTCCTTGTCATTTTAGGCTCCAGCACTAGGAAGATAGAAAGTCAGCATATCTAAGGGTTCACTTTGAGGCTTAACCACGTGTCATATACTAAAGGAATAAAAACACCGCATAAACAGTTTTTGTTACTTATCCAAATTACCTTTGACTGCAAGAACTGGTATAAATTAACATCTTCTAAACTTTTGTTCAAAACTCTGGGGTTCTATAATTTCACTGACAGTGTAAGAAGTACAGGAAACAGAAGCAAGTAATACTATTAGGACAATTAATGAGAAAATAAGAAATTTTATTGAAGAAAACAGAAGACAAAGAGTAGACATACATAAAAGAGAAAAATAATTTTCAAGGAAATAGCATAACAAATATGAAGTACTGCATATGCTGTCTTACACGAAATTTTTAAAAATCTCCCAGTGACAAGATACATTGTTCAGTCTGACAGTTTTTATTAGACTTTCATTTTCTTTCCAGTATAATAGCAATCTATCTCCAAAAAGTACAACAAAAAAGTACATTAACAAAAAAGTACAACATCAGTACTGATGGATCAACTTTTGATTTTTAATGATGTGTTTTTAATAGAAGATCAGGCAAACTCTTTAATCTAGACCCATGGGACTCTTTAGTCAGTCAATACTTATTAAATAAATGAATGCATAAAGTTTCACATACAGTTAACCTATAATGGATGGATTTTATTACAGACAGGGCCCCTATTTCAGTTGTACGTGTGTGTGAATGTGTTTATTTACTTCTTTTGGGCACTCAAATGTTAATATTTAGAAATGCACTGAATGTAGCAATGCGCTGAAAGTATTTCTAAAAGATGAGTTTTGACTCAAAATCTGGAAAAGAACAGGTGGTCTTCTTGCCAGGTTGCAGGTGCAAGGAAGAGAGGACAAAGTTAGGTCAGAGTCAGTGGGGCCAAGGAAGCAGGTGTAACAGAATCAACAGCAGCAGAATGTTCAATACGAGGAAATGGATAAGTACATAGGAGAACTAAGAAAAAAAGCAGGAGGCTACGCAAAGTAGACAGTAAGAGGGAGTCCCTGCTGGGAGACAGCTGCAGAAAACATCTGTAGACACTTCTCCATCACCCCCAGCAAGGAGGATCTCTGCCATGCAAAAAGGCTTAACTACCTGTGATATTTGCTTTAAGGCCATAGACAGTACTCAGCTCAGCACACAGGCCTCTAATTACTCTGTGACAAGGCCAGCTCCACCCTCCCGGTGGAAAACATATGTCAAAGCAGCACTTAGTATTGATTGAAACATAAGGAAAGTCTGTGATTCATCTCTTTCCCTATGACATGCCTGGCTTATTTCACTTCATTTATCTGAAGAAAAAAGCGTTTCTTTCCAAGGAGAGATAAGATATGGTTCTGATTCATTTATCATGTAACAGTTTTGCTTTGCTTTTGTACCTGAGGTTAGAAAAATTCTGCCAACACTGCCCTGTCAGAGTGGCATTAAATGTGAGAGCACATGAGACAGAGGTGCGAGCAGTTGGAAGAGTACACTGTCTGAAGTGCTAGTACTGATGCCTGGGCCAGCCACCTGGAAGACTGAGCAAGGTGCTAGAAGATCAACGGTGAAAATGACCAGCCTCCCCGCCCTGCCCTCTTGAGCATCATCTCCCTCCTTTCTCCACATTATCCCATTTACAGTTCATTCGGGGCTAATGTAGCAGAGACGAAACGTGGAGAAGTCAGAGCAAGAAATCTTACAAATGGAAAGAAAATTCTTCATTCTGACAAGTGGAGTTCATGGATTTTAAAAAGAAAAAATATCGTGTAGATTTCTGGACACACACTGCTACCCCTGGCCCATTTAGCTCATTCAATGGGATGAACACTGGCCCTTGTGGAGTGAGTGCATTTTGTGGGTCAATCACAGGCACGTTTGTGGAGACGGCTCGGTGTACAGAGCCGGGGTCTCCAGGTCAGTGATGAGCCAAAGGCTGTTTATGGTGCCACTCCTGGAGCTACTGCTTCTGAGAGCTGCTGCTTTTGAAGTGCAGCCAGCTGAAAGAAACAAGCAACCACAGCAAACATAATGGAGCCTATAAGAGGCCTGGGCAAAAAAAACACACCTACACAATTACCTGATTGTTAGGCTTTCCATTCGATTGCAGAAGTCTACCTTATCCTGACAATGACTTGCTGAGCGGTGCTGCAAAGTCATTAAACTTTCTATGCTACTCAGTCTTTCAATTTATAAAATAAGTTAATACAAGCAATTTGGTATAGAGTAGTGTTCCATACAAGCAGGTGTCCTTGAAACCATTCACTTTATTTAAGAGATCAAATAGATTAGCTTCCTATTGACAGGTTCAAGCAGTAGCACAGAAAGTGTCTGTGAAGGACAACAATCAAATACCTTGGACATTCATGAAGCGGAGGTTGAGAGTGGCATCTGAAGACACCCCCTTTCTACCCCTGCACAGGCCTGCAAATTAGGAGACGTGAAAGATTCCAACCCTTCAGGCAAACAAAATAACCAAATTCTTCTTTTCGTGTTTAGTCAAGAACAGTCATAAAGGTGCCTCCATTGTGATCCAGAACCCAGTTAAGAATTAAGGTAAATAGAAAAGAAAACCAAAATTCTGTCCCATGAGCAATCCAACCATCTTCTTTCTCTACTCCAGCCACTTTGAACTCAGCACTTAAGTATCTGGGAAACATAAGGAAAGAAGAAGGATGTACTTTCTATGAGCTTCTCCCCATCCAAAGAGGAGGGAAGGAAAAGGAAGGGAGGAGAGGAGAGGACCCCAAAAGATTAAGATGTGTTATATACATGGGGCAATCCCCCATGAATATAGTCATTATGTACTGCAAACATGAAATAATAAAAATAAGAAGAACTTAATTTCAAAACTAAAAATATCAAATACAGAAAAGCTACCATCTTCCCACCCCTCTCAACTTTTAAGGACATATCAAGTAGATCTATAGTAGATTCTTGTGATAAATCATATGTCACTGCAAGCCAGAGAGTTAAACACAGTGATTATTCTTGGAAACAACTACCATTTTCTCACACCCTAGCCTTTATTCACTTGACAAAATGATCAGAGTGAGAAAATATAGAGAGAACACAGGAATAAACTTGGAATACAGAGACACAACTCGCATCTGTATTTGCTCCTACTTATGTACCAGAGCTCTTTTCTAGAAATCGTTTACCTTTCTTAAATTAAAAAAAAAAAAAATTTAAAGGACCTAGGGATACATGTCAATGTAAAGACTCTGAGTTCAATGCCCCAGTACTGCAAAAAAATTATTTCATTCCCCTTTATAAATTACATAATTCATAGAGTAAAATTTCATTAATGTATAGACTTATGTAAGATTCATTATCTTGTAAGTTTATTTATTACATTTATTAGATGATACATTTGTTTAAAGGAAATAATATTATCTTTTACCTTCTATTCTCAATAAATGCTGATTGTCCAAGAGACATATTTTAGGGCTAACCTGTGACAGTACTTCATCTCCTGCTATTGCTAGTTTTATATTCCTCTTTTTAGTCTTTTGTTATTTTTTTTTTAATATGAGCCATCTGTGCCACTCATCTTGCATTTTTAAATATGTTATCTAATTATAGGGTTTTAAACTTTTATATTTTGACCTCGAGCCTGCTGATGATCATTTCTGTCAAAATTGAATGCTTGCCCTTTAAAAGGTCATCCCTAAGGTTTAAACCTGTTGGTTTGTGTTATTACAGCAAATCTCACCACAGAATGTTTGCTGTTGTACAGTACCAACCTCATTCACTGCTGCGTATAATGAATAATGAAGTCAAAAGCTACTCTTTCCTTTTCGCTGTTAAGATCAGCCTTTAAACATATTTACATTTCATGATTTGGTTTTTCACATTTTCAGCTGCTAGTAAGAGAAAATTCAAAAAATTTACAAAGGCAACTTTTTATACAACTCTTTGAAATGCAGTATTATTATACTTGAATTATGGTGAAACAGTGATGAATTTCATTAAAAACTCAATAAATTATTCCTGTAGTCATAATAATGCTTGGCTTCATAGGTACAGCAACTAAATAATCCTTTATTTTTCATTGACACAGATAGTGATATACTATTCAATGTAAAGAGGATATATGATCTTTCTAAAAAGAAATGGAGACAGTCTAAAATATAAGCATCTTATCAAAAACGCACATATGAATACAAAACAATAAAGATAAATTCCAAAAGAGCAATATAAATCCTGTAAAGATGAGAAAGTGATTTTTTTAAACCAGGAACACAGATTATTTACAACAAATGTGTATTGGATTTGACCCTAGGAAGCCACTTCTAAAAGGGTTTGGGGTCAAGGAAACGGTTGTGCCCTGCAATTACCATTTATTTACTTTACCCTTTTTTTTTTTATAACAGCAGAGCTCAGAGGTACCCTAAAACATGAATACTGCAATAGTTTTTCCGTGTTGATATCCTGACTTAATGGAATCAAATGCTCTTTCTTGAAGAAATACGGTAGGTCTCAAATAAATTAATAGCTTCAAAGAAATCTCTAACTTTGGGAACTAGTTGTAAGTTTAATAATAGCATTAAAGATCGCAAACAATGAGTATGGTAATCTATAGAATGTGTGAATGTTAAAGATATTATAGATACTGAAGGACATCTGACTTCAGATAATGAGCAAGTATCTAACTTAGTATTACTCTTTTTAGTATATGCAGCACTCTAAAATGTACAACAAAAGTAATTCCCCTTTTAAAGACTTCTCAGGCCCTAGAATTACAAACATAAGATTAAATTTTTCTCTTTATAGTAGTTATCTTGGAAGGTTTGAATGTAGGCTATCATCCAAGTATGACAGAGCACAAACATAGAAATTAGCTTTAGAATTAGTTGACAAGAAGATAGGTCTAAAGTTTTATTAAATGTGTGACTTTCCATGGTCATCTTTCTCACTTTTTATGAAAGGACTATAATGTTGACAATGCAAATTTGGAAAACAGATAAAACTAGCTTTGAAACCAAAACTACCTTTTACCTGTTTCATAGACTGCAAAATAGTAATCCCACAGACATGGAAGATTTTCACGAGGAAACAATATATATGAAGCTCCATGCACAGGCTCTTACACACAGTTGTTGTACGAACGTCTTGTCTATAAACAATCTTTCTATAATTACACAAAACACCACAGCAGAAAACCTTGGAGTTTAATTTTGGAGATTATATTGCTCATATTACTGGAGATTCTATTATGAATATTGCTCATATTAGCAGTACTATCATTTGCTGGAAGGCCATACCAACAGCAAGAAGAAGCTTCATTTTTTATTATTACTATCAATTGAATTCTGTATCATCTTGAAGTTTCTTTATTTGCTTTTTATCTCACTTTTAACATTATCCAATTGCCATGATGTCCATCTCTTTAGCTACAGTAACACCATAATTAAAGAAGAGGAAATGAAAATAAAGAGAAGTCAACACATGTTTTAGTAAATACAAGAGCATGTATGTCTTTAAAAAATCCAACTACCTGTAGGACAAAGATTTTTGGCAAATCACCATATTTTGAAACTGTGACATTTTCTGTTATCTCAGAAATTAACATTTTCACTTGCTGTGTCTATTACCCCCTCAAACATTCTATTCATAACCTTTGTCTCTAAGGACAGAGTAAGAGCGAAAAATAGCGCAGGTAGAAGGAATAAGTTTGGTATACATTGTTTGGTTTTAAAAAGTGTTTTCTTACTTTGACACATCAAAAATACCTTCCTTTATTCATCAAGAAAATATAGCTCCCATTCTAAAAGTGTATAATTAAAAATTGTTTTACTATTAAAATGCTTACATAGAAAAGGATACTTTGTGGAAAACATATATATAATGTTAATAACATGTAATAATAATATGTCAGTGGTTCTCACGAACATCTTTCTAAGAAAAGAAATAATTATATATCACCCATAATAATTTCAACTATGTATGGCAATGTATCTAAATAAATCCAGATATAAACCACTAGCATAAAATTGAAAACATGAATTAAACATGATCAAAGCCATAACAGTAGTATTTAAATTAAATTTAATTCGATGTAATGTTTGAAGATGCTTTATGTTAGCCAAATTTCCAGACCTAACATGAGTATGCTGCTGGCTGCTACAGCACTGTTTCTCTTTAGTTCAACAAAACTACACCACTGCTTAGTGTCTGTTAGCTTTGGGAAAGGGATGGCTGGAAAGCAATGGAAAACAGGAGTGCAGAATGCAGGGAAATGGCTTAGGCTGGGGTAATCAAGCTCACAGTTAACATAATTACATAATACTGTGTGAGATCACAGTAGATATGTGAGTAGCTGGGAAAGAATGAAGGCCTAGAGCCAAAGAATCTTATAGGAATTATGATAACATAATAATCTAAACCTACCAAAAGAAAACAGTATGCTCACCCTCTTATTTTATCACTTGTTTATAGCTTTGGGAGCTAAATAAGTTTCCCCTAAAGAATCCATTGTGTTGCTAGAAAAAAGGAATAATGCCCTTTTATATTAAGAAAGAGGCAAATTTTTTTCATACACAAGACAGGAGCTGTAGAGATGCATGGCTGTAGCAACCCAGGGCACTCTCATGCCTAGAACAGTAAAAACCTCGCAACATGGAAGAATCTTTACAGCAGCGCCCTGGTGCTGTGTTCCTTTGGCTCACTGTCAATTACATTTGTAACTATGCCTGTTCATTAATACAACTTGAGACAGATCAGAAGTTGTTCCCCCTGTTGGTGACTTCTGTTTATTCAGAGTTCTGCCTCCTCAAAGCTTTGGCTTGCAATTCCCATTCAGCGTTCTTCTTTCACATCAAGAGACCCTTCAGCTTCAGCAGCTCTTCCTAAGTACTAATTATTTCTGTATCTCCCTATTCAGATTACTAGTAGACACTATGATAGGTCCTGAGAACCCTTCTATTCCAGATATTTCTTACACTGCTGGTGTCCTTTTGGAGCTACCTAGTGCCATCAATGTGCAGACGTTCAGCAATTGCACAAATTGGTTTCTTCAACAGGTCAGGATGAAATGAGAAGGACCATAATTTGTTAGGCACTCAGATTGATACCTAAAACACAATAATGAATGCCATTTCTTTACTATATACTTGAATGAAAATGAAAAGTCTACATTTTAAATAATTTAACATAGGACAATCATTACTCATTTCATAGTATCATAGAATAACTATGCCAGTTACTACTAAGAAAATATACTAATTTTACCTGAACAATACCTGATCTCAGGGATGTTTATGTCACGCTAAACTATAATTTAAGAAACAATGTATAAAATTCAATATCATGTATAGGTAGGTTCTTAATGGGTTCTGACATATTTTCTACCTCAACCAGAATAGATTTAAATTCTTCAAATCCTAACCATATGGGATGACTAGGTCATATTCAAATAATCAAAGAAGTCACAGTTGCCCAAAAAATAAAATTGATGCAGCCTACGAATTTCATAAAACACCTCATTTTCATTCTTTTTATGAGTGGTTTAAGACAAACAAAAATAAATCAACTTCCTAGCCATGGTAAAAATCAATTTTTAACAAACATAAATGGTATAGCTTAGAGTTTCCAGCTGAGGAATCAAGTGTGGGAAATTTCAATGCAGATTTAATATGAACACAATTTTCCACCCATGGTGCTTCCAGGACCTCTAAAGTTTCCTAGTACTGGGGGCTGGGGATTTAGCTCAGAGGCACAGCGCCTGCCTGGCAAGTGCAAGGTCGTGAGATCGATTCCCAGTACTGGAAACAAACAAACAAACAAACAAACTTGGTAAAGATTCCTAGTACTAAGTGACTTCAGAAGAGGGTATATTTTAAAGTATTTCCACCTCAAAATAAACCAGTTTAGGATAGTGTTCCCTTAAAAATTCTATTTTGCATGATAGGCTGTTAAACACCTAGAAAGTGAGGTGGAGGACATCTTAGTCTCCATATAATAAAAAGTCATCTTGAGCAAGTGAGAATTCCAAATTTAATGAAGAAATAGTGTAATTATTTCAATTCATTATAAATAGCAAGTTTGAAGTATTTTGATTTTGCTTTCATTCTCTAAGGAGTTAAGTCATATGTCATTGAAATCTGCATACTAACTCAATATGAAACTTCTATCTTCTTTAATATCTATTTATTCTATTCACATGGAAGACTGGTCTATAGAAGTTGGCACAGTTAGCCATGAGCCTGAAAGGGGATGCAATTAAATCAAAACAAAAATTCAAAATATCTCTATTATGTGCTTGGGGAAACTTTAGCCTAGAAGAGATATAAATCATCTTTTGGTAAATGATAGCATGCTAGCCTGAGTTGTTGCTGCTTTTCATTTTATCACTACAGAGGATAGTAGCAGTATCACTACTCCATCATAGTTTCACAGGTTTAGCAAGGTATGTCTTTAACTATGGGAAGAAATAGTACATGGGTGGCATGGTTTCAGGTATGAGGACAAGTTATGTACACTTTTTATGTTTGTGTTCATTTTTAAAGTCTTATCTGAGGATATATATAAGCAAGTACTGTATTACCTAATGATTATACAAAATATGGAATTCATTATCTCCAAAATGTTACTCAAGTTGGAGCTCTGAAAGAGTCCAAGGGCTCAAATGGATTCATAAATTAGTCCTATCACAAGTTATTCAAAAGTTTAGGTTTGTGATCTTGGGAAATGAAAAGAATATCATTAGCTCCTCCCAGAGTATGTATTTGTTTGCTGTTGCCATAAACCAATAGGAACCAACGCTTCTTGAAGTTGAAAAGAATGTGCATAATTTTCATCAACTTTCAAATTTTACTGATGGGAAAAAATAATGTCTGATAGCTTCAGTAATTTTCCCAGTACCAATTACATGGTGCCAGTGCAGCATAAGAGTCCTTGTATCCTCTCTAAATGAAGTTTTAAATCTAGATGGGCTATGTAGCTCCTTCATCAAGCAGATTTCCAAAAGGAGGGGGAGGAATAGGATGAAATGAAGGGGAGAAAAGGAATGTCAGAGTAAAAGAAATTGTTTCAACAAGAGGTAGTTAAAAAAATGTGTTGTTTTGTTTTTCTCTTTGGTCCTACCATCTGGGTAGTATGTGGAGAAGAAATAAATATTAAGTACAATAACATAAAATGAAACAAAAATATATTTATCAGAACTTCTCTACAGAAATTGAAATCTAAACATTTATAGGGGAAGTCCACCTTGATTTTTCATCTCATTTGTGTATGTTTCATAAGCTAAACAAATTACAAATATTGAAAATTGGGGAAATTTCACAGAAACATCTCTATTTTCCATTTTTCTTGAAAATACAGTACCAAGATTGAATGCTCCTACAGTAGCAATTCATGGGAGTGAGTAACTTTCCCTTTAGAAGATTATATCTTTCTTCTTCCATTTCTTCAAGGTCACATTACACCCCTATTGTTCACTCAAACACATTAAATGCCTGGACCTATATTCCCATGAGGTTGTAACTTGACTTAATAGTCAATACTTAATAACTACGTATAGCAGGCCAATTAATGCAACCTCCTACAGACATCTATTATAGTTAACAACATCCATTAGGAAATTTCAGCAGCAAATAAAATTAATACCAAACTAGAACTGACTTAAGCCATATAGACATTCATTATCTTGAATGTCAAGAAGTTCTGAATTCAGTTCTTAGCTTGGCTGAGTCAGCAGCTAAATGATAAATATCTCAAGCACGCAGACCCTTTCAGCTGCCTGGTTTGCCACAATGCACATGCAGCTTTGGATACTTCGGCTATCACCTGCCATCACTTAAACTGAACAGTATATTTTTAATATTAGAACAGCCAACCAGGTCCAGAGTGGTAAGAGAGAAGGCCTCCCCTTTTGTATCTAATTTTTTAAGGGAGGAAACAGTTTCCAAAATGTCTACAGTGGAATTCCCTGCACACCTCATTTTCACTCCCTCTGAATGAAAAGGAAACCGGATCTCCTCTAAAGCACTGTATCAGTGAGGACTTTCCAGAAAAACAGAACCAATAGGAAATATGAATGCATGTGCAGAAGACAATTTATTTTAAAGAATACATTCGTATGATTAGGGAGGTTAGCAAGTCCAAAGTCTGTAGGATGGGCTCACAGGCTGGAGGTGAAAGAAGAGCTGATATTATATTTCATGTTCGGAAGTCACCTGGGAACAGAATCCTCTTTTGCTGCGGATGTGGTTTTCTCCAGGCCTTGGACTGATTGGATGAGCCTTACCACCATTAGGCAGAATGACCTGCTTTACTCACATCCAGAGGTTGAAATCTTAATCTCATTCAAACATTCTCACAGAATCCCCCAGAATACTGTTTGACCACATCTGGGCACCATGACTCAGCCAAGTGGACACATAAAATTAACCACCACTCTACACACGACTTAACAGTCAAGGGAGAACAAGGAAGATAAAGTGAGTGTTATGGCTTGGATGTGAAATGGCCCCCTCAAAGTGTCACGTGTTTGGATTGTGTTGAGTCATGGGGGAACCAAACCCAACAGTGGATTTCAGTGGATTAATCCACTGGCGAGTCCATAGCTAGTGCACAGTTAGGAGGTGGGGCCTGGTCAGAAAACGAAGAATAGGCAGATGGCAGAGGAGAGGACCCAGAGACTATATCTCCCTCCCCAGTCCCTCACTTCTCTCTTGCTTCCTGGACCCCACAGTATGAGCAGCTTTCCTCCATTGCAGAGCCTCCCACCGTGTGTTTCTTCTGCCCTGGAGCACAGCAGCGCAGTTTTCTGTGGGTGTCTAATACTGTGTCTCGGTGATAACAAAAGTGAGTGGGAGGGTGAGGATAGAAGAATGGCTATAGGAGACTAAACGTGATTTCTGCTGGGAGACACACCAATTAATTATATTGCTTAAATCGGAAGATAACAATAAAGTTAAAGAAAATGTAACCCCTGTAAACAAAATTCAAGCGGATAACAATGAGCCCTGAGGGGACAGGATGTCACGCAGGGGTAGAACACTAGCCTACCACAGGTGAGGCCCTGGGCTCAATCCCCAGCACTAAAAAATGTGCACCAAATAAGCCTCCTAATGAGATGAATCAGGCAATAGGCCAAAATTGGGAAGTCAAGATGGTTTCAAAAATAACTCTTTGGATATCCTTTTATTATATGAAGGTTGATTCACTGTGCATTTCAGAAAATCATTCTTATACAATAAAAATTAAGTAGCTTAGTGCATTTCATCATTTGCAAACACTGTCAGAGTCAGCTTTATGTCCAATCACACCTACTTTATCTACTGTGTATCCTATTAATAACATTTGTAAGCACAATGGTTAAAAGCACAGATTCTGAAATCTCGGCCACCTAGACTAGACTAAACTTCAGTGTCAATTTAACAAATATGAAAATTTTCATATTAGAAAAACAATTCATTACTAATGTAATAATAGTTAATAAGTAAGCTCTTTATACAAAGTCAGGCATATAAATATATGTTTTATATCATATTACCTTCCACTGCAAATTGTGCTATGCTTATTTTTTAAAGTTGCACCATCTTATTTTTAAAAAGAAGAACAGAAATAGTCTTTCCAGAGAATAATACTCATTTTTTCTTTGCATGTCAACAGAAGCAAACTATCTCTAAATGGATAAGGAAAAATACACAGGAAAATGAACTGACTGCCTTAGAGCAAGTGAAGCATGCTTTTAAAAAGAGAAGGGCTGAAGGCAATTTGATTTAAAAAATGAAATGATCCTGTGGTCTCAGATATAAATTGAAAATAAAAAATGGTTTTGGAACGCAAACCACAGAATAATTGAAGATTGCTTATAATTTTGTAATAATTATCTTTTGCTACATGTTACTACTACAATCTTAGTGCTCATTACAAGACACATTTATTGACACAATTTCTGTGGGCTGGGAGTCCTGATTGAGTTAGTCGGATCTTCTCCTTCAGGGTCTCACATGGGGTAATTTCATCTAAAGCTCCAACAAGGAATGAACTCTTTCCCACGCAATGCAGTAGGTGGCAGCGATCAACTTCATTGCTGGGTGCCCGGCTGCCCTCCCCTTGCCAAGTGGTCTTTTCCATGTGTTAGTTCCCATCACAATATCTTGCTTCTCCAGAGCTGGCAAGGGAAAGAATTCAGACCCCTAGCAAGATGAGCAAGACAACCTTATATATCTAAATCACTCACATGCATGGCTTCTAACCTTTGCTGTATTCTGTTCCCTAAAGTTAACAGGTTCTGAGGGTGGGGATTTAGCTCAGTGTTAATGTTATGTTTTCCTCCTTTTATTTTTAAAGGAGTGCAAAGTCTTCAGTTCAATACACAAGCATGAAAAAGAAGTTACAGGGCCTGCTCATATTCAAGGGGAGGGGCTTACACAAGAGCATGAACATCTTAGATTATGGGGCCACCAAAAAGTCTGCCTTCCTCAAATTACTGGTACTTTCTCTTTTATCCAGTAGTTCTAACCACATAAGAATTATGTTTTCCTTTCTACTGACTGCCAGAAAGCCAAAGCCAAAAGTCTAACTCAGCTTTAGCAATACCTTAAGACTCAATAGTCTGTATATCTGTGCTAGAACTATTTCCCTGATCAATCTGCCTTATTAATATTTACTTAGAATTGCCATTCATTTACACCATTTTGCCCATGTATTCCTATAATCTCTGCAAATTCTCTGTAAAATGAGACATATAATCAATAATGGTGCTGTAAGGATATTGTTGAAAAGAACATCTCAACTTTAGGAAGCTGCCAATTTACAGCACTGCTTCTGCTTTCTAGTCGTCTCCAACAGTACTGCAGATACCCCAGAGGTGAAGAGAGGTCCCCGCCCCTCACCTTGATGTCACTGCTGATCTTCCTTCTTAGAACCTAAGCCATTCAGTACAGTTACCACAGTAAGCCAGGACAATTGTCCTTCACATCAACAGAAATGTCCCTTTATATTTGACTTTTAAAACAATTTTCTTAACACCTAAGCTAAGAAAATTACCATGAGAAATAGACCCTGTCAGGAATTAGAAATAGTAAGAAAAGTGCTTCAGCTTGTAATATGCATTCTACAAATAAGGGCATGATTCAAAGCAGTGGGGAACAATGGCACTATTTCAGAAAACCTTTACTTTGAACTGACTTCCAGAATATGTGAAACATTTTTGAATATTTTGCCTTTATTATTAATCAATATTAGTATACAGCTTTAAATAACATTTCAATGTTAACTCCTTGAAATGTGTTTTTATTTCAGGTACTCCATGTTTTTATTTAAATCAGAACAGAAACACAAGAATAATTTTTAAACAAAAGAATATCTTTTAAGTCCCCTTTCAGCAGTTTGTTTTCTCATAACTGATAATTGAATGCAGTAAGAAAATGAGAAATTTTAAAGATATGTTTTCATGGTACATTTTTCCCCTTTCTAGAAAAAAGAAATGCACTTCTGCTTTCCTGGTATTAATTTTAATTGATACTCACCAATGTTCACTGTAACCGATTCCTATGTTTGATGATAATGATTACAACCTTCTCTGCAATTGAATCTTTCACTTGTATGAGTTGTTTTACCTCACTTTACACAGAGGCAGATTTAAAGGGATGTAAACTCTCATTCTTCTTTTTACTTTTAACAGTCAGTGATCCCATAGCCCCTTCTTCCCAGGGTGATGGAAGCAGCCTGATTTACAATAGGGCACATCTGATCCAGCACTCAGCAATATGCATGGAATGTTCTTTATAGTGTCCCTGTGATTTTTCAGAGGGAAGAGTTATGTGCAGGCTAAAACTAGATGTCATCTTAGGAGGAAAAAGGACACCAGAATTCTGTCTCAGGGGCCAGAGAAGGTGTGGGAGAATGCGGAGTGGTCCACAATAACCCCAGCTATGCCTGCTTTGGAAAGCTAATCTTACAGCTTGCACTTCCATGGGACTATTTGTCAGCAGATTGCTTTCTGTTCATTATGACTCTCATATGTAAGAAGAAGCGAATTGGCCAAACCAGTAATATAAATGCACTGTACGCGCCATCCTCCCTGTTTATGATTAATTCTACCAGTAGTACAAATTTGCATGAATGAATGTCAGTGTGTTTTCTGCCCTGAACATTTCCTGCTGGCTTCAGTTCAACCCTGCTGACATTTATTACAAATAATAGCTAAATATTCCTGATTTAATAGCTGCAGTGGCCCCACGTCTGAAGGTGATGTCTGTAATAAAAGCAGACAAGACGAGCTTATAACAAATACTAATCAGATTGTGTTTGCACATATAATGGATAAGCCTCACAGATATACCCATGAAATATAATGGTTGTTTCTTTTAAATGCAGCTGCTAGAAGTCATAGTTCAAGAACATATTGGTTGCTTTTTTTTCTTTTTCATTTCTCTTCTTCCTCCATCCCCTTTAAGTACCCAAGGTCTCTGTGTACAATCAAAATTGAATATTATCCCCTTTTTATCTGGAAAAATGGGACACTAAACACAGTGGACTGGCTGTGTCCTTTTATTCATCTTTTGTTGCTACTTCTAAACAAAGGGCATTGTCCCCCGATAAATTCCATTTTCTGCCTCTTATTCAAAGGTAGTTTACACACCAGCTCCAGTGATTCTCACACAATACAGTGACTGGCAAAGATACAAATAACTTTCAAAGTTCTTTCAACCTGTTGACCCAGGTGTCCCTTCTGAAAGATATAAACTAGCCTTCCACACCTTGTACAATTGATAAAGGAGACTATAAAACCTGAAGCCACAAAAAGAAGACACACAGAGCCTACGAAAGGCAGGTTTTAAAACCCTTTGGGGATAAAAAGTGCTTTTCTCTTTATTCTACCCAAACTTCTCAAGCTTCCACGTGAAAATTGAAGAAGGTCAAATTAGCATTGTCTTTACCTTGACATTTAAACACTTAGAATTTTACTCAGTAGGCATTAATTGTGCATAACTTTATGAAAATATAACTTTTTTATATTTTCCCACTTTCCAGTTTCCTTTCCAGAATATAATGTGCAGAAAATTGTAATTAGAGGTGATTACAGCCACCAGAATTTTATAACTATTCCCCTGGTGTATATTATTTGATTGGCAGACATTCCTTTCATGTATAAACTATTTAACATGGAGAGCAAAAGCCTTAATCACAAACTGTTTTAAGATCTTCCACAGGATAAACTCTAAAACTGCTTCACTTAAGTTTCAGCCACATGGACTCAGGGAGAGTTTAGGGGTACAATACCTTCTGGATACCTGACACATTGTCATATTTTCTTATTTATCTAAGGATGCTCCAAATCATATTTCTGAACTCCAGATCTCCATGCCCTTCTCAGCTGTCCATTAGGCCAACAGTGTACCGAATATGAGCTCAAATCCCACCAATGGTTCTTCTAAATCAGCACAGCGCTTGCCTGGTAAGTGCAAGGTCAAGAGTTCGATTCCCGGTACCAGAAAAAAAAAAAAAAAAAAAATACGAGATAAATTGTCTTCAAACTTCTACTTTGCCACCTGCATGGATGGACACTACTACCTGAATGGTGATACGTCTGTTCCATGGGAATAAGTATAACAAAGAGTCAAGGAAAAGTCTAATATTGACATCCAGATTGAAATTTAAACTGATTGTTTATCACATTGATTGGAGCAGTCTCCCATTCAGAACTGGTTTATTCATTTGGATCTTCAAAAGAAATAGAAAATTATACAAAATGCACCTTCATTAGGAATTTCTTCATGAATCATATTTTTAGAGAAGAAACGTTAGACCTAACATGTATAGTCATTATTTTATAGATGAAGAAATGGAGGTGAGGAATGTGAAATGATTTGTCAAAACCCACAATGAGTTAGGTCACAATTTGAATTGCAGTCCCTATCTTCAATTACGGGTCAGTACTTCCTCTAGTATACTATTCTCCATCCACCCCATTTTAGTCTTTCTCTTTTCTGGTTCACAAAAACCAATCAATGTTATTTTCTCCCTCTCTCCTGATCTATAAAGTTTAATGAATGGGTTTGCTGGGTTCTCAGTGTTTAGATCCAGTAAGTCAAATATACGACCTATCTATTATTTTGTGTAGGAGCGAAATGGTCCAGAAACAAAGTTGATGGTGTCATCAGAAATCCAGCTCATATACTTAGCACACTGTGTTGAGATTCCTGTCTCCCATTTTCCTTCACATATATCCAGCTGAACTTAAATGCCCATTACGACTCTGGTATATTTTATATAAGTTTGTTTTAACATCTATAATCCTGTTATGTCCTGGGCTGGGAATATCATTTTCCCACCGCATTTCTGTTCTTTTCTGGTCTGTTCTATTCTATTCTGTTCAGATGCTGCCTCTTCTTTGGGCCTTCCAGTAAGTATCAGACAAATGTGATTTCTTTCTACTGAGTAGCTAATACACTTCTTGTCATGTCTACTCCCATTGCCCTTATACACTGGGCTGCCTGCATTCCATGATGTGCAGAAGGTATGCTAGAGGATGTGTTTCATAATTTATCATGCTACAAACCACACAACACAGGGTGTTAACCTTCATTGGAAAACACATATAATATTTATTATCCAGAAACCATACAATTTAATCCTTAGCAAAAATATTTCTTATATCATAAAAATAACATCTTTATACTGCTATGTTAAAATTAAAAGAAACATGTTACTTCAATGTCATAAGAACTATATAAAAGTTAAAAAGAAAGCAAAATGAAATTTAAAGGTCAACATACTATATTTAGCAGATGTTTTGTGCTTGAGACCGAAAGTTAAACAGGGAAAGTAGAATCATAAGCAGGAAATCTAAGAACTGAACCAGAAAAGGGATACATGTAGTTCCTGGTTTTCATCACTAAAAAGTCATGGGGTGACAGTCACTTAGAGGCACTTTGTTTTTAATGACTAATGACTACATCAAACTTGGCTAGAAGTCCAGGGCATTATCCATGCTGGTGTAAGGTGCTTTGCAATAAAAGAACCCCTTAGCTGAGAATTAACCCAAGAGAACTGATTCTTCAAATGTCCCTCCAAGTATCATCAGTTGGATGGATCCAATGATTCCAGGAGGATAAGGAATAAGGAAAGACAAGTCCTCTTTCAGATCCAGAATATGTATTTCATATTTCATCCTTATACTGAAAAGCAAGCATGTTATGATTTGTGTCTAGATGTCCCACCAAAGCCTCAGGCAGTCATGGGGAGGGCTTCTAGAGTTTATGATTGACTTATGGGCCAGGGCTGGGATTATGGGTGTGAATGCTACACCCGCCCTGGGGTGGGTAGCTTGCATACAATATAAGAGAGGGAAAGAGGCTTGCTGTCTGCTGCTGCTCCTCCCTTTTTGCTCTCGCTGCTTTTGCTGTTTTCTGCCTCCATGAAATGTTGCCCTCTGCCATGTGCCATCCTGCCTTGGAGCCAGCCAAGGATGAACTGAAATCTCCACAAAATGTCAGCTAAATAAACCCTAATTTTTGGCATCAGGTATTTTGTCTCACCAACAAGAGAAAAATAATTAAGACAATGCAATACAGGAACTTTCAGGTCTAGGAGCATTGCCCCTACCCCAAAAGAAAACTCTTCAACAGGGGCTCAGAAGCAGGTGGTGTTGGACAGTGGCTCATGTAGTTGCTGCATTATGGAAAGTCAGGTTTCCAGTACAAACATGGACCCTTAACAACTTCTATAAAATTAGTTAATACCCTCACATTTAACTACAAAATTCTTGATTTGTGCCTAAAAGAATCATCCATGACATTTTAGGCAATTCACTTTTCTGTGGGACACTCACCCAAACCTATGCTTGTTAAATTTGAATGTGCTTATGAATTACTTCCAGCCCTTCCAAAAACTTCCCCAAGTGCTTCAGAAAGTGGTAAGAACAATGGGATACATGTGTTTAAAGTGAGGGGGATTATTTTAAATGGGGACTAGTGGTAATGCATCTTTCACTGCAATAGATTTTTTTAAATGTAAACATTCTCTATTTTGATCAGACCTCATTCATCTGGAATGATCCTGAAATTCTACATTTTCAACACATATCCTCCACTGCATGCTCGTTCTTGGGCCAAATGCTCAGTAAGAAAGACCCAAACAATACACAAACTGGAACCTAACATACAGAATAAGCATATTTTTATATTACAGCTTAATGTTTAAATTAAGTAATATACATACATATACATATTGTACAACTTAAATATTATTATTGGTAATAACAGTATTTTAGAGCTCAGAATATATGTTATTATATTCTCTTGCCAACATATAACAAAACATTTTAAGTCACTTTTTTCATATTTATTTCTTGCCTCTGTCTGCAGACATTGTTTTTAATAGGTTCCAAATGAGAAATGTTCACTTCACAGATTTTAATTACTTGAAATCCTTTTTCCTTATTGATCACCAAGAGCAAAGTAGCTTTTGTGTTAACCTTTCAAAATGCCCAGTTTAATTTATAAACACAATATTTTTTCCACTCTATCTGTACAGATGATGCATACTGTTTTATATAGCCTTTATGAAAAACCATTTTAATTACCCCATAGAAATATGCCTGGGACAGAGAATTGTGAAACTTCATGAATAGAACTACCCACCGATTTGTTGGAAGAGTATGCAGCATCTACAAAGCAATCTGCGGTAGATAATGCATTTCCTTAACTGCTGGGGAAATTTGTTCTGACATCACATTAGGATTAAATCAGTTATGCAATATTCCATAATGGCATAATTTTATTTGTATTTTTGAAAACAAAAGCCTGATTGTCTGGATTCCAACTAGCAGACTAAACACTGGCATGAGGCCTGGAGACATCTCAGTAGGCACGAAGGGGCTTCTGCTGGCAGGGTCATCTGGAGGCATTTGAATCCAGAGCTCCCATTATGCCAAACGTGGTGATTATTCTGGGAAGTGTCAAGGTCACACCAGCACTGCTTGATTGCAGTCACTTCTCTGAGGCCTTCAGCAACTGTTTGCTCCTTTTTACATTTTCTGGTCTTTGAAATGCACACAGCAACTACACACACCAACCCCCAACCCAATCAGAAGGCTTTCAAGCGAGCTATTCTGCAAAACACAAAATCAGGAGGAAAAGAAGCTAAATCAAACTCAAATAAAAAGCAGTGATAGAAGGCTTCAACAAAGTCCACACAGGGAATCAAGCTTGCTTTTAAACAAAAATATTGACATACCAATTTAAAATAAATATCAGCTTCATATGCTGAACACTTTATTATTGGCTCACAGGACTGCAAATGTAAGGAACACATTCTTCTCTGAAACACTGCCAAAGGCAAACCTCTTAAAAGCCAAACGTTGTGACATGCTTTTAAGTAGTTTGCCATCATGTGGATTGTTGCGTTCGGTATAACATAAAGCCTGCATGTTCATTAAGCTTCCATTTTGCAATTAAGGTACATATGTTTTGCTTCTCCAGATGTCTGAAAGCCAGGTGGAGTGAGTCAATCGCTCTGGTGACATTGAGCATTTCTGTAACAATGCTGAACTCTAGCTTAGTATTTTGCATAGTCCGCCTATTATATAGGAAAACCAAACTGCCAATATGTCCTTTTGTGTAAAAGCTGTAAAGGCTCAAAAGATCTTAGCAAATACTGGCTATGTCTCTGCTAAGGTACATGAAGCAGCTGTCTACAATTATCCTGTTAAAAATTTTCATTGTAAAAGACCCTTCAAATAAAGCATTGCTGCCAGTAATTGTACATTAATTGGCTTCATTCAGCTCTGAAGGTCCAGTAGAACATGGTCCCCCGATTTGCTGTCATCGAAAGCACACTTTATGCTTAAAAAAAAAGTGAGGAGGTTTTTGTTCTTTTAATCTGAATGCCTTTTTAATCTTTAGGGTAAGTGCCTACAGAAATAAATCAAGAAGATTCTTTGTTGGTAATCAATTTTTCTCCAAATATTTAAAAGAAGAATATAAGTGGATTTCTTTACAAACCTGGACAGGCAATATCTAAGAATAAGGGACAGAAACACAGAGAAGAGGCTGACCTGAAGTTAAAATGGCAAGTTTCAGTTCATTGGAAACTTGAAATCATGAGCTCTTGGCCAACTGAAATGTTAGGTGTCAAGCAGCTAAACAAAATATGGCTTTTACAAATAAATTCCAGAAAGGCTAGAGTTGTGTGACCTCACCCAGACTACCTCTCTTGGCAGAGCACAAGATAACTCTTATTGGCATGTCAGGAAGAGCTAATTAGCTGAAAGCTGTATCTTGGGTGAAAGGGCAATGAGAAGGCAAAACGAAGATTGCTTCAAAATCGCTCTCCCTGTGTCTACTGGACAGGAGTTCGGAAAGATTGCTTAAAGTGCAAAAGCTTCTTCTGATATTTCTGACAGTTAAAGTACCCTAAATTGGAATCCATTCCTGTATAACACAATAAGGAGGAAAAAACAATTGCTGGGCAGTGTTGATGGTTATGAGAGTGGTTACTTTGCTGTAAATACCCAGGCAGCTTGGTAAAGTTTGTTTTAGAAACTTTGGGAACATTAGATAAATGTAATGTGTGAAGGGAGCCATGTTTCACTCTTCTCTAGGTGCCCTGAGCCAGCCTCCCACACCCAAGCACACTCAGCCTGGCACACCTTCTACTGTTTCTCTTCTACCTTCTACTGTTTGACAACTTCCACTGTTTCTCTTTGGCTGAAGGAAAAGGTTTACAGGCACACTGGTCATTTATGATTTACTCCAGATAGCAGAACAGGCATGAAAGAGATGGGAAAGACCTGAAGAGTGCACTGGAATAGGAGTCTGATGATCCTCAAATACTAACTAGTGGGCCCACTTAATCTTTCTTTGATTTAGTTCCCATGTATGCAAAATGAAGCAGTTTGTCTATATCCAGTTGTGAATTCCCAATACCAACTACAAGATTCCCATTTCCATATTTCTTCTGGCATTTCATAAACTAGCATTCTCTTCTTTACTCAGTAGCTGTTCATCACTGACAGAGGGAGCTCTATGGTTTAATTACCTACATTTATCTATGGTAATTTGCAATTTTTTTCTATAAGCATATGACTAACATTCAATGAAAAAATATAACTTTGACATTCCAATAAATCTAAGAAATGAAAAGGAAAAACATGATCCTGGAGCACAGGGGTATTCTGAAACTCTCATAAACGTCTGCTCCAGATACAGTGTCCACAACATGGGGTGCTCAAAGATGGTCAGTGAGTGGGGACACTGTGAAAGAACTGAAAACATCCAAAGCAATTGTGTGACCCCCTTTCACTTGAATGTCAAGTGAGAAGGTTCGGAGAAGAAATCTCAGTCCAAGATGCTGATAAACAAAATGTAGACCTTAGCAGTAAGAGGTGACTGTTTTGTAAAATTCACAAAATTTGAGCCCAAGAGTTCAAGAGCTGTGTGTCCCATAGTCGATTTGAGACCACAAAGACATGGTGAAATAAATTCACTTTATCAAATACATTTACTCAAAGGACTAATTAAAATAGTCTGAGTAGAACAGATTTTAACCCATTCCATACTAACATCAGATAATGCAGTCAGGGTACGGAGCCAAACCAATATTCAGTTAATTTAACAGGCATTTCACTTTGAATTAGGTGTTTGTTTGACCCTAAGCTTTGTTAAAAGGTGAGACATGGCTTATTTCATTGTATTTGTTCTAAAATAAGAAAAGTAAGACAAGGCAAAAGAGAGCGCAAACACAAATGAATGACCAAGATGAATACGGAAATCGCACAAACTATAAGGTAACATAAAAGAAAGAAAAATGAGAGGATTGAATTGATTTTAAATGTTCTGTTCCAGTTTCTTTTAAAAAAACAATCCCTTGGTTACATATCCAAAATCAGAAATCTGAGAAAATTAGTTCAGATCATCTAAATACCACAAATAAATTCAGATTTATACATGGAATAATATTCTGAGGCATATTCATTCAAAGTCCTATTCAAATTATTTCCATTCAAAAATTATAAGTACTTAAGTGCCAAATTCAGCCAGGCTTGAAAATGAGTAACAAGCAAGCAGCGCCCACTTCAGTCATTACATGAAAAACACGGGCTTACTTCCACAAGCTGATGTTTCATTTCCAGGGTCCCTTACGTTACTGACACAAAAAAATACTTAAAATATAATGTCATTTTTCAGCAAGTTATATAGTTGTATCACATGTCAGTAGTTTCTTTGAAGAATGAATGAAATTATAACAGGTCAATAAACTTGACCTTACATTCCCCTCATTTACATGGTATGTTGGGGGTCGAGGGACAATGGCTCTAAGAAATGTAAACTGAGGTCCCACACTTGAAATACTTAGAATTATCTCTAAATATCTCTAGATATACTCCTTATGACATACACTGACATTTCTTTTAATTTAGATAACAATGTTCAACTGTCTAACCAAGAAGTGAGATGAAGATCCATCTTTTCCTGACAAGTCCAGCAGTTTCTATTGTAACTTGGAAAACTGGTAATTGAAATGTTTCATTTGTCTGGATGTTAACATAACACTTCCTATAAGCACACTATGAGGTAAAGCCAATGGGGGAAGCCATGAGATTATTTTGAATTAAACTAAAACCTGATTTATGTGAATTTTATTCAGTGATGTGATTGAGCATGCTTTGGGAAAATGTCACTATTATTTCTATATGCTGCTTGTATACCCTTATGATGTTGCAGTACGTACACCATATATAAATAGTATGAGTACCTTTAGAAGAAAGTTACCAAATATTCAGATTCTCCAAAAATATATACTAAAAAGAATGTTTTAATAGCTCACCTATAAATTCTTTATTTTTATTGCAAGGAGGCATTCCCCATCATAGAATTTTAAAATGGAAAAGTAGCTTACAGTCTGTGTAGTATCAGATAGCAAAACACAGCACACAGAAGCTGTCATTTATCTTCCCTAAACCCAAGGCAGACAGCACCAATCAATTTTAGCTCTCTTTTCTACTGAGCGTTGGAGTGGCCTCAAATGTTTCTCTGTACAGCGTGTGAGGCTACCCTTAGCAATCGATCAGAGTCAGAAGAGGAAGAAATGCGTTTGAACTTTACACCAGTCCACCAACTTTAATATACAAATAAAGAAACTAGAGTAATAAAAACATAAGTAATTCCCTATTTTGCTATTTCATTAGTTTGGCAGAAGAGCTAGGATTAAAATTGATTTTGAGTTTTTATAGCTGTTTCTTGTCTTAAGGAACTTATTTTAATAGTAACAGACAGGAGCCTTGGAATTAGAATATTTTTAATTTTAAAAACTCATTGCCTTATTTTCATCACATTGCAGCTGCTGATTTTCATACACATGATGTGTTGTTATTTTTTCCCTTGCATCTCTTTGTAAGCCAAAAACACTTCCTAAGAAAAGAAATTAGCCGCACATGTTTTGAAAAAATATACACATTTTTTAAAAAGTTACAGTTTGCGACAAGTAGACTTCATGTGTTTAGCCAATGCAGGAAATAACAACTCAACCTCGCACATCTCTGGTTTGCTTTTCTACTGACCAAAAGAAATTCTAGGGCTGTACATTTAAACACAATACCAGGCTCAGTAGTTACTCTGATGCCTGGAAAAAACTCTACCATCCATCTTTTTATCACCACTCAGACAGAGCAGACATTCCTTGCTAAGGATTTTGATTTGGTAGGAACCAACCAACATAGGCTCGGGTCCCCATTTTCTTCCCACACCTGCACTCTCCCCTGCTGTTCTGTCACCCAAACTTTATACAACTCCAGCCCCTCCATCTGTTAAGCAAGGTAAGAAGCTGCTTACTTCCCTTACTATCAATTAGCCACCCACTCAACATATATTTTCTGCTTACCTGTTATGTGGCATGTGATATTCTAGGTACAAGGATTCAGCACCTGCAACATAATAGATACAGAGAAACCGGGACATGCACCAGTTACATTCTCATTTAAATTTTAGCAAATAAATATTCAGCATATCAGATGTTGATTAGTTCTGAGGAGAAAAAGAAAATGGCCTGGGTCATAGGGGTTGATAGGGAAGAGGCTTGCTCAGCCATGTAAGTTGGTCAGAGAAGACTTTATTGAAAACCCACTATTTGATCAGAAATCTTGCGATGGTAAAGGCGGGGGGAGCTGTTTATATCTGGACAGAGTCTCCAGCCAAATACATACTTAACACGGAGATAATACTAAAGCCACAAGTATGCAAACGCTAAACTCTGAACTCTAAAGCTCAAGGCAGTGGGGAAAGAATAAGGAGGAATAAGTACTGCGTAGGAGAAAGAGATAAAAAATGATACCCTGGAGTTCAGTTAAAGTGTTTTAATGAGGATGTGTTCAAATGTATAAAATGATACCCAGTTTGAGAACAAAAACTAAGATTGATCATTTATTTGCATACAAAACCTCCTTTATAAAGACTGTTTCAATGATTATAATTGAGTTCAAAGAGCAAAGGAAACAAATGAACAACAGCATGTACGAAAAAGCCTTTCTAGGACTTTAAAGAAGAGCGGAGAAATGTGGCAAAGAGAAATGTGAGGTCTTTTATTCTTCTGTTTGAATGGGGAAATGCTCTGTGGTTGCTTACTGCAGAAAATCTGGTAAGAAGCAGGAATTGATGAAGCAAAAGGGGGAAGATTTGCTAAAGCAGTATTCTTGATCAGGCCAGAAGGGATAGAGCCTTAAGAGCAAAGAGTGGAGTGATGGGAAGTAGCGAGTACTGCCCTGGCTAGAGACACATTCCGTTCACAGGAAGGACAGAGGGCAGAATGTGCATGCACAGATGCAGGGGCCGGGATGACGTCATGATGGGAAGACTGGAAATGGTCTGCCGAGTACTTCTGATGTGACCTTTGAAAGAGTTAAAATGAAGAAAAAGAAGGAAGAAGCATTGAAGATTTGAGGCAAAAGGAGACTCTCTCCTTCCCCTTGTCTACTAAATGACCTGACCCAACCACCACTCCAGCTCGTGTTAATAGAAAGGCGTGGGGAACTATCTACTCTTTGCTAATTATCCACACCGCTGCTCCCTTACTTAATCAAAAGTTGACTGTGTGTTCCAGGAAGATTGACAAAAGGTCTCCTGATTACTTTCACCTTGAAGAATTACTTTCAAAAAATACTGGATATACAAATATATGTTCTTTCTCCCTCATCATCGCCCACCACGTCTCCATTACAGCCCCAAGATTTCAGGGCTTCCTCTGACCGCATTCAGGCACGTGATGCCCATCAAAGTTTCTGAATCCAAAGGAAGGAGAATAACTTCTGACTTTGGCCCTTCTCACTCATTTTCTTTAAAGTCTATTTTTATCTCTTTAGTCTCCTAATCACTGTTTATGCTGTAATCTGACAACGATGGCATAGACTTTTAAATGTAGAGCATATATTCAAAAAATAGGATATCATAATAAACCTGCATCAATAAAATGAGTATTTGTCATTTCAGGTATCACAATAAAATATAAATAGAAAGCAATTCAAAACCACAGTTTTTCCAACACCTGAACAAAGCATTTATTTCTATATTTGGGGAAGAAAAATTTTTAAAAAAAAATGAGTAGAATTGAGGTCTCCTGGGATGCTTCTGAAATACTTGAACTTACCTCTCCCATAGGTGAAATATTTGACCTAACCTGGGAAACTGTTTTCCAATCAGGGTACCTTGTGAGTGGATGCCTTTTATAGTAGCAAGTAAGACAGTCTTCTCATGAGGAACAATAAAAGACAACTTTGGACTGCAGCTTCAAATGGAAAGGAAATACCCAAGGATCTTCGTAGAGAATAAGAGGCTTCTTGTTCCCTAACCTTTTTTAGGAGAAGCCTCACATAACTGTGACTTATTTGGCATTCATTACTGTGAATAACACTTCCCAGTGATGTCTAAAACATAGCTGACAATTGCTCAAGGGGTGGTAGTTTGGATAATCTAAGAGAACTCAGACAGGGCAGAGGGTAAAACACAGGGCACTGTAGGGAGGAGACAGCAACAGTGGCAATCTTTGGAGGCAGCGTGTGATGGGACAAAGAAATCTAAATACGAAGAGGAAAAGTAAATCCAAACAGAAAGAAAAGAGAAAAAGATAGCCACTGGAAGTGAAAACTAGAGAAGTTTAAAAAGGAAGGTAGTATTGCATAACAAAAACATCAGCGTAGATATTCCCATAAATTAAATGACAAGATAAATGTCTGACTGATTAGGTAATTAAATGCAAAAAAAGCTAGAAAAAAATATATTTTCTATGGGATAGCATATTTTAAATTCACAAGTCACAGTAGTAAATCAATAAGAGATTGATCAATTTACAAAATAATACATTCTATATTATCAGAAGATAACATACAATAGAAAGGCAAATGGCTCCTTTTCCTTACCCTTCTGTCCTTCCTTTCCCTTCCCTTTTAAATAATTCAGCTCAAAAACTAATAGGCATGGTCAAGCAAGTTAAATGTCAGCACGGAGAGGCAGGTGGTCTATGAACCCATGAGAAGTAGGGACATTGGTTGAAAAGAGCTCCTTCTCAGAAGCGGGGAGAGAGCGGAGACAAGGGGGACAGCCCAGATCCATGTCTGAGCTCAAGAAGAGGGGCTCACATCCATGACAAGGAGGACCCTGCAGAGGACCCCAAAGCCTGAGTTAGGGAGACATCCAGAGAGGCTGGAGGGGAAGGACCAAGTGAGGAGGACAACCTGGTTATAGAGAAAGTGGTCAAATAATAAATATCCTGAGAACAAAGGGACTGAAATGTCCCCCTGTAGGGAAAAGGCTAACAAGGACAGAAGAGAAGAGATCTAAAAATGATGTGGGTTTGGAAGTGTGTGTGTATATATACATATATATATATATTGCTGTGAACTCACTGATTTAATAACATACAAATAAATGTAGACACATAAATGCGTCATATGTATATTACCTATCTGTCCACTGAGAGCAACCATACCCCCCAAAACCAGTGACTATGCCTCATACTGAAGGTTGTTTTATAAAGTGACTAGAAAAATACACATCAGCTGAAGTGCTCACAGCCGCCATTTAGGTTATTAAAATGGTAGATACTTTTATGCTTTGCTACTTTTCAAATATTCTTTAGCAGCCCTACTGTACTTTAATAATGATGACAAATACTTAAAAGAAAATAATGGAAGAAACAAATAGAGGTAAAGGCACGGTTACCTATTCTGGGCACTATGCCCCTCAAAGCCATCTTTCTATTTACCTCTCCTACTGCAGCAGCTACAAAGCAAAAACTTCCCATATGCCACCTTTTTTTTTGAACTACTTGTGGACAGATAGAAAAAGGTCAGGCCTTAAGAAAGAGTCAAAGTCCCCAGAGATTTTCAATATAAATGCAAAGCCTCCTAGAAAAATACTTTTGTTCTTTTGCTTTTTTGCTTCCTACTGCCTGGAAGGGCATATTCCCTTACTGTAGGTTCAGTGGCCATCTTGTGACCCTGAGTCACAAAGACCAGAGAGAGAACAAAGCCTCCCCACCAAAGAGAGCAGCGTGGGAAGAAGCAAGGGGACTGGGCCCCTGACAACCGTGGGCTGCCTAACCAGCTTTGGACTCTGCAGCCCTGCGCTGGTTTCATAAAACCATTAAGTGCCTGAGAGTTTAAATCACTGTTTGTAACAGACACTCTAAGAATAAAGGATGGTGAGAGAGCGTAACAGAAAGTATCTACAAAAACAGAAGGTACGTGCCAAAATGTAGCATGGCTTCCAGGCGAGGCTCAGCGTAACAACATTTATGCTGTTACTACTGTCTTGTTGTCTGCTAATATTAGGGCATCTTCCTAAAAACCATTTCTTGTGAGGATTGCCTAAAAGACTGCACTTAATTCAACTACACAGACAATTCATCTCTTATAAGCACAAAATTAATCTTCAGAATCTATTAAATATTATTTTGTATCCAGAAATCTATAATATTCCTAAACCTATGGAATATCTTAGCAAACATTATGGATCTGGCTTGTCCAGTGCTCCTCCAAACTTTCTAGTTCTAATATCAAGGAGCTTAATGCCAGGACAAGGCTGGACAAGGTGAGATCCATTTCTTTAAGTGATAGTGAAGCAATTATGTAAGTGCATTTCATCCTTGACAGTGGCATAACCCAAAGTGAACTGATTTGAACAGAGTTTCACTTAAATCTTTCATGCTAACTATAAATATGTATATGTCAACCTACATTCTGACAGAGATATTTCAATAAAGATATCTGACAATGGACTAGCATCCAGAATATATACTAATGCCTACAAATACATAAGAATAAACAAAACCAGAAAATGCAAGAAAAAGATAGAAAAAATGAACAAATACATGCCTAAAAAGATTATTTAAATGACAATGAAATGACAAAAAATTATGAAAAAATATGGAGGGATATTTCATGGGGATATGCAAATTAAAGACCACAGTCAGTCATCTTTAAGTACCCTAAAGAATGTCTAAAATTAAAAAGATTACCATTTTTGGAGAGAATTTGGAGCAAAAATTCTGATGCACTGATAACTGCAAATTACACTTGCCTTAGGAAAAACAACTGTATGTCTTAAACATCAACATATGCAAACTATGCCAGCTTTGCTATTAGAAATACAAGCTTATGTTTGTGAAAAGACAGAGTATCATGTCATATTACAATTATTTGTAATTGCAAAAAACGCTAAACAATCTACCCATTAACCAAGAGCAGAATGTGTAACTAAAATGATGTATAGCCATACAATGAACACTAGACAATCCTGATATAAACAGAAATATTCTCATTCTCTAAATATTATACTAAGTGAGAGAAGCTAGATATAGGAAGAATGCTACAAGATTTCATGCCTAGTCATTCCAGAAACAGATGAACTTAGCCTCTGTCATTACAAGTCAGGTACTCCTTGTAGAAGGAGGTAGAAATTGAAAGGTGAATGGGAGATTTGGGGGAGACTTTTATAATGCTTTATATCTTGATAAGATATTGGTTTCCATCAGTGAAAATTCATCATCTCTACCTTATGTTCATTTTCCTCTATGCATATTATACTTTAATAAATAAATATGAAAGTTAAAATGTATAAGGATGTTGCATTCTTCATAATTTATCCTTGTTTAGTATTTTTTCATCCAGGCTATTGCCCTCAGGAGACAGAGGCAAAAGGATCTCACTTTCTTCTTATGAGATCAAAAGCCATTCCAACACTGCACACATTCCATCCATTTCAAAATATTTCATATTTGCTCTGTGTGCCCTCGGGTGTCATGCCTTCAAATCTTTGCCTTGCATTTAATTATCTAAAACCCTTACCCACTCACCCTCACCCTTTCCCTAGAAAATTCTAATAATCCTTTCTCATCACTCTCACCATGAAAATTTCTCTGACCTCACTACATATAAGAACTTGCTCCTTTATCTTTTTCTATTAAAGCATGTGTATGCATATCCACAAGACACTCACATCCATTTATACACATTTATAATGCTTTTAACGAGTAATATTGTAATTATTTTACATTGATTCCTCCTACTAAGCCTTCGTTTGCTGAGGATAAGATTCTTTTTTTTTTTTTTTTTTTTTTTTGGTTTTTCTCCGGCACCGGGAACCGAACTCACGACCTTGCGCTTGCCAGGCAGGCACTTTTGCCGCTGAGCTAAATCCCCAGCCCCGAGGATAAGATTCTTATCTCAGTTACCTGGAGCCCATGGCAGTGAGGGTTCTACAACAATTTTTATTTCAATAAATTCAAATGTAGTACTCAAAAAATAAAAAATAAAATGTGACATTCAAGTTCATTTTCAAAATTGATAGGTATTCTGCCTAATGACCCATTACTCATCACAGAAGTGTCCCGGGCTGCATCCTAGATCTAGCCCATCACATGCTCTAGACGTTTTTCTTTTTCTTTTTTTTTTTTTCTAATTTTAAAAATAAAAGGAGGAAAACATTAACAGACAGACAACCTTTTACAAAATAGCAAAAGAACAGTACAGACAACACAGAGTTACAAACACAGTGGTAGGAAATTAACAATGCCTGTTGTATTACATATTGATATCTTCAAAGTGGTTTCTCATGAAAACAGATAGAGACATTCAATATTGATCAATCAAGGACTCATTGACAGTTTCTTTCAGCAAAGAACTAGAAGACAGCAGAGCAACTGTAGCAACAAGTCTGAATCATGCCCTGCTGCGTCATGCTCTCAGATGTCAGAAGCCAGGGTGACACTGTGATAGACCAAGGCAGGCTGGAATTTAGCATCACCCTTCAGTTCTAACCCACATACTCTGTGTAACTCCCCCAACTAACCCCTCCAAGCATAACCTCCACCAAGCATATTTGTTCACTGTTTTCCTTGTTTTTAAGTGACTCAGCAGATAGAAGCAGGCAGAACAATTTCCTGGTAAAGTGCACTTTGAATTCAGGCAAATCTGAGTTCACATGCTGGTTATGCCTTTCTCCCTCCAGAAAATGCCTTCTGAATTCAGATTTTTGTCTTTTCATTTCCCTGCTATATTGACAGCATTTAGAGCAGGGCATAGCATATGACAGGCACTCCATGAGAATTTTCTATCAGGTTGGCAGTCAATAATTGACAATCACTCAGCTGGGCATGGTGGCTCACGCCTGTAATCCCAGCACTCGGGAGGCTGAGGCAGGAGGATCGTTGTGAGTTCGAGACCAGCCTGGGCTACAAAGTGAGCTCAAGGCCTGTCTGAACTGCATAGTGAAACCCTGTCTCAAAAAAAGATAAAAAAATAAAAATAAAAAAATAAAAAATAAAAAAAATAATTGACAATCACACTTGTTCATGTACCAAACAACTGACACCTAAGAACAGTGATACTACAGTTAGACATTTTAGGATAAAACTTGAGGAGAAAATATATAGCTCCATGCCATTAACAACAATGAATGTAAATAGTGGCTACAGACTTCTACATATTGCACACTTGCCAGATTTAAAACAAAAAACAGAGCTGCACAATACAGGTGGAGTCTGGGTTTCAAAAGGGTCCTTCCAAATGCTTGAAAACTAAAAACAAGGGTTACATTCCTCCTCACCAGAAACCTTCTGACATGAAAAGAATAATGAACAAAGTGAAACT
Organism: Chinchilla lanigera; assembly: GCF_000276665.1. Taxonomy (NCBI): domain Eukaryota; kingdom Metazoa; phylum Chordata; class Mammalia; order Rodentia; family Chinchillidae; genus Chinchilla; species Chinchilla lanigera. Next base: position 10,363,020 of record NW_004955418.1, read on the forward strand.
AATTAAAATATTTACCTAGTCATGCACATGCAGAGAGGTGCAGAGAGCATCAAGCTTGGAGTCAGATGGACCTAAATTTTAATCCAGCTCTAGCCCTTATTAGTGGTGTGAATGACCTTGGTGAAGTTTTACCTGCAGAAGAAGATAATTACATACCTCATGCAGTTTTCATGAGGAATAAAAGGATGATGCACTTAAAGTTTTAGTACACAACCTGGCACCGAGAAAGTTTTTAATAAATGCTACCTCTTAATAATAAAGTGCCTTTGTTGTACATATTATCTTGTAATTTTAACTTTTTGCACTTTTTCCAGAATATTCTCTCACTTTCCACATTTCCAGGAGTTTCTGAATCTGTTGGTGTGAAAAAAGTAAATTAAAAGCTTATTTCATTCATGGGGTCAAATTTGTATATGAGTTCATCATCCAATCTTCATCTACTATGTTGAGCAAAATTATTATCCCAAACTGATCCTCCTTTAATCCAGTCATAGAGAGTTAGCTGTTCCCAATTTTAATTGACAAATCTAATTACTGTGATGAATTTATTTATAGTCACTATTCAATATCTATTGATAGTTCCTTGACCTTCAAGAATATCATCCAATTAACATGGCAATGTGTGTTAATGGATTTTTAAATTACTTCACACTGGATAAAAGGTAAAAAGGAAAAGGGAAATTCATTTTCAGAGAGAAGAATCACAATTCATGAAAAAAGGTTTTATATATCTGTGCAATACTAAAGAATTTTCCTTTATTTATTCCATAGTATGTTGGGGAAATTACGTTACTGACGTGGTATAACTGGAATTCTTTCAGCGTTCAACCCCTGAATTCATGCATTAAAAAGTCTGCCTAAATCTAAAGAGTAGTGTTCTGTCTGGGTTTTGTTTGTTCTGGGAAAATTTGTTAAATTTTGATTAATTCTTTTAGGATGCAAACTTTGTAGGTAGTAAATGAACTACCTTTGTAGGTAGTTCCTGAAACACACAGAAGAGAGGGAGCCCTTCCTACAAAACTGAAGAATGGTATAGATGGAACTGTCAGACCCTAGGAAAGAAGCAGTTGCTGTTCTAGTGAGAAGTCACACTTCCTCTTTCGATCTCCATATGTATTTCACTCTGTGTCTTAAGACGAGTGTTAGACACTTAGAAACGCAGACTATCAAAGTTAAGAGGAACCCCAACATATTACCTAGTTCATTTGCAGAAAAAAGCCTGAGAAATTGAGAGGTGAAGTGACAACCTTGATCAACCCCAATACATCAGAAGCCTCTCCCAGACAGGGACTTGATCTCAGGATGTGCTGTGACTGAACTGCAACTCCTTTCCCAGAGTTCGTACACTGAAGTCCTAACTCCCAGTATCATAGAATGTGAGTGTGTTTGGAAATAAGATCTTCAGTGGAGTAAGTAGGCTTAAAGGAGGCCGGATGGGTGGGCTCTAGTCCAATGTGACTGATGTGATCGGAAGAGGAAGAGATACGAGGGGCGTGTGCACACAGCAAAGCCCTAGTGAAGACACAGCAAGAAAGCAGCCAATGAGAGAGTTGAGGACCACTGAACCTTTGACACTTAGGACTTGAACTTCTAGGCTTCAGAACTGTGCGGAGCATGTGTCTGTTCTACTCCAGCAGCTGGTGTATTTTGTTAAGGCAGCCTTACAAAACCCAAATCTATTTGAGTTCCCAACATCTGCTATTGTAAGTGGCACACAGTAGGTGCTTCTTTTACAAAGGAAGGAAGGGTGGATAGAAGAGAACAAGGAGGGCAGGAGCAAGAGAAAGAGGAAAAGCAGAGAGTGCCTTACACATCGAAGTTAGTGGCTTCCACACAAAATCCCAGAATGTTTTGGCCCTTTCCACTGCATCAAGTACACTCTGAGGCTTCTCAGTGCTGACACCTGGTAAGCACTTGATTTTATATGTGCCTTGAATATACTTTCAACTTTTCATGTTTATTTATTATTATGCACCTGCGGGACAGTAATTTTATCATACATAAATCCTAAATCTATGTATTTGAAATCAACAGTTATGTCTGAAGAGAGAAAATAGGCTTAACATCTGTGAAATTCCTATTTTGCTTCAAGCAGTTTATTAAGAAATATTTTATGTATCAAACAGAAGTAGCTCCACCAGGCTACATCTTAAGGATTTGCATGGATATGACAAATTATTTTGATCTTATATCTAATCTTTTAAAGATATGAATTGAGGGGGTGGTGAGAGACTTAAATATTTGCTTATTGTATGGATGTGATTCTTTCAAGCCATGCTATATAAGAAAGGAAATTGTGCCTCTGAAGCTTAGAAAGTACTAAATTTTTTGGCATAAAATAAATTGGAGAGGACTATTGCATTGAGAACCCCCTCTATTTGGTGAAGTGTAGCAAACCAATGAGGTTCACTGGACATGAAGAGGCTGCAATCAAACACACTCAAGCACTGGTCTGAAATTGTTCTTTATTATCCAGAAAGATGCCAGTTTAACGACCTATCTATGAACAACTTTTTTTTCTGGTACCAGGAATTGAACCCACGACCTTGTGCTTGCCAGGCAGGCACTGTGCCACTGAGCTAACTCCCCAGCCCTAATGACCTATTTAAAACTGTATCTTGGGCTGGGCATTTAGCTCAGTGGCAAAAGCGCCTGCCTGGCAAGTGCAAGGTCGTGAGTTCGGTTCCCAGTACCGGAGAAAAACCAAAAAAATAAAAAATAAAACTGTATCTTTTATTGCTTTTTTTGCATCTGGAGCAAGTGTGGAGGGAGGCTGCATTCAGAGCTACTGGAAATAAGACAGCAGTAGAAGGCTTTGCCAGAGCCAAAACTTTGGCAGGGACTTAGAACACCAGGTCATTATTGCCCGGCAATCACACGGACACAGTCATCTGTCTTTACATCATCAGTGGCTGTACTAGAGTCCTTACTGTATCCATAACCCTGTAAATGCCATAGTCAACTACATGAAGGAATTAAGCTCTGTAATGCTGTTACCTGCATCTTTTGATAGTTTTGATCTAGCAATTTAGTTACTGTTGTACTTACATCAACTTAAGTGTTATTTTGTCCATTAAAGTCATTAAACAATTGAAAGGAAAGAAACTGTGCATGTACTCATGCATGGATGTGCATGGGTGTGCCTGTGTGTTTGTATTCATATATGTACATCTGAGTGTGGTGTGTCAGTGTGTGTACACTTCTGTGTGTTTGTCTCTGTGAAACAAGGCACAGAAAAGAGAGAAGTTATGATTGGCCTTTGCATTAAAATAATTTGACTTGTTTAAGCATCCCATGCATTTCACTTTACATGTCAACACAACCATCACAACTCAAAAACTTGAATAATGCTTGTTTTCCTACTGCACCTGTATTAAATACAAATTGCAGTTTGACTTTAACCCTTTTAAACTTTCTACCATCCCTAATAAGTCACTCTGCCTTGCTTTACCTACAAAATTCCCAGCTCATTTCTGAGACTCAAATAAATTTCTGCTTTTTCTTTCAGCAGAGTGTTACTGTCCAAGTGACTCCTGAGTTATACCATACATAGTTTAGAACCTAAGATTTACAAATCTGCCATATAACCAAGAACTGAGTAAGTGTAAACACTGTGTACCTTCAGATATTTCTTATTTTTCTCTCACAATGTAGACATAAGCACAAGAAATTATTTCCTTGCAAAGGTCATCCAAAAACAAAAACTACAGCAGCAGAATGATGAATGGCAGCTGTCACTCAACACTCAGGTGAGAATACAAGCAGGAGTAGTGGGGACTGAGACCAACACAGAGCAAAGCCAGTCTTAAAGTACCCAGCTGCGACTTAATCTGACAATTTCTCACAGGAATGTGGCCATAGAAAGGACCTCACAATCTTCTAAATTACCAGAAGTTCAGATCTGGACACATATGCAAAATTTCCTCAATTCTCAGCTAATGACAATTCATTGTCATGTTTAAAAATGATTGGAACTTACAGGCAAATAAAGTATAGTCCAAAGAGCTGGAAAAACAGATGCATCCTAATCCATCACTTGACCACCTCTGAAATACACATTAACTTAGCACATACTGCCTTATTTCATCTCTTATCATTGAATAAAATGGCAGGACCACATAGCACACGTTTTTCACAGCCAAACTCTGGTTGTGAGATGTGCTCTACCATTCAGTAGCTGTGGAGCCTTTGGCATGTTGTTTCACCTTCCTGTGTCTCAGCTTACTTCCTCGTAAGATGCAGATAATAAAAGAACTGTTATGTAGTCTAAAGACATACAAGCATTTGAGGTCCAGAGTAGCTATTCAATATGAGTTGCTTGTTATTAAATCTTATGTGATGTTATAATGTGGTATATTTCTTTGTCATTTCTTCCGCCACTAAACTGTAAATGCCATGCAGGTATCATTTTATATAGTGTAATGGTTAATATGGTTCCTTTCTAGAGAAGGAGCTCAGTTGGTTATTTCTTTAAAAAGAGAAAGAACTCAAAATGTAGCAGAAATTATAAAAGGATATTAAAGAAATTGGCTGGAAATCAAGGTCATGCTCCTGCTTGTCCTTGCCTTTGTTCTATATATTTAAATCTACTGAAAGGCCAGCACATTGCACCAGCCCATGTCAATTTGTTCCATGATCGGTTATAATGAATGTTTTCCAAATCCCAGACGTATAATTTCCTCTCTGATTTATTCTATCCAGTCTGTAGCACAACAGACAGGAACTATTCATGTCCTTTTCTTTTCTCCCTTAAAAGACTATGAGAGAGTTAGGGTTAGACAGAACAGTAGGTACATGTAGGGCAGCCTTGTGTGGCTGGAGCCCCTGGGTCTTTCTCACCTGCCTTTACTTAAATTTACAGAGGTTACATCACAAAAACCTGACAGGGTGCTTGCAAAAATGGAGAGCCATTATTATCCTCGTTCTTTTCTTCCCCTGCAACCCTTTTTCTCTTTGAAAATAAAGAGTAGGTTCTAGAAAGGGAGTGTTACAAAATGGAACCCCCATATTTCACAGCATGAAATTCACAATTCTGAGACTGATAACACAAATAGAGTTTTACACGATAGGCTAGGATAATGACTGTACCTCAGAACGTTGGGATGTAGGCTCCGACCATATAAACTTAAAGGCACATCTGAGTGCAATCTAAATTTCTGTCTTCCTCAAATTATATTTAAAATGTCAAACAAAGTCAGCACACATCAATCACTGATCAATCAAAAACTTTCTCCTAAGTCAATGGATTGCACATAGCTGCAGTAGGATGGAACTATACAAGGCCAAAATACAAAGTCATTTAAAATATGCTGATATTAATACCAAGTTATTCAGAGGCCCTTTTAAAGTTTGAAAAATAGTAATGAATCCTGGGCCATCATGGTGTGTAGGGAACATGAGTTATTTGCAAGGCGCTTGGGGATGAAGAAAATGTAGTAAGAATGGACTTAAGGAACTTGAAAGTTTGGAAGAAGCCAATTAAGTAATGATGGCTAAGCTAGGAATTATTTGTATCATACGGAGAACCTCCTTTGAACATTTACCTTGAACAAAGATAAAGTTTGGATAAAATAATTATACTGAAATTATTACTCAGGATTTTCCTCAAAAAAATATTCACTGCTTACTCAGTGTCAAGAAGTGGACTTCACTTTGAAGAACACGGCACAAATGAGGAGATACTGTATATACCCTAGGAACCGTTAAGTCCATTACGCATGTATGTGTGAGTGTGTTAGGGATAAAGTTAGCAACAACAACTTCGTAAAATACAATAATAATAATGTGAAGATAAAGAAGAGATAGGTCAGTTTCAAAGGAGAGAAAGAATGGAAAGATTAGAAAATTCTTCATGTAAGTTCATCCTTGAGCTGAGAAGGCATTGCTAAAGAGTTGGAAAATGAGGAGGATAACTTCATAAACTTAATCACTTGAAATGCTTATTTTGCTTCTCTTTTCACAAATTGCAAACTGCATGCCTCTGGAATTACAGGAAAAATCACTTACACTCTTGCATACTGTCAGATATGTTGCAATAGTTGTATTCTTTTATTTTCTAAAAGTCACACTTTGTGAGGAAACAATAGATAATATTTTATAAAACATCCAATAGTAATACTATCTAGTTTTTCTGGTAAATTTTGTAGACCTCAACTCTGGAAAATACATATAAAAGACAGAAGAATATAGGATAACAGTAATTAAACAGAGATTTAAACAGGAAGGAATTTATTTTAAAAATTTTAGATAGATCTCAGACTCATAGGAAAAGCTTGGGGAAAAGAAACATGGTTGTGCAACCAAGATTAATGCCCCAGATCAGGCCACAGACTTGGCTGATCAGAAAATTGTGGCTATCACCTCAGGACATGGGGCTTCGTGGTATCAGCATTGCTGGCTCTGAATCCTGAACACAGGTATCAGCATCACTGAAATTCAACCTTTCTGCAACAGTTACTACTGACAGAGAGAATTTTCCACAGTGCCTCCTACCCTGAGTTAAGTTCATCTAACTTGGTACCACCTAGATAATGTAGCCATGCCCTAGCTGCAAGGGAAGCTAGGAAAATTATTATCTAATATTTCCACATACTAAGACTTATAAAGAAAAGCCCAATCCAATATTTAGGAATACAGTTCAGGTGCTAGCCACCAAAGAGAAACATCAGCCTAAATGATAAATATAGCAGAAACAAAATAGAATTAGATGTCAGTCAAATCTAAACTTGAATATCTCCTTTGTCTTTTATTATGTAGGTGGCAACTTCTCTTAGATTTAGCTTCCAAACTAGCTAAATAAGGAAAATAATGAGTATATACTGATTTAGAGGAAGGAAAATGTGTGCATATGCACCTGTGTATTTTTAAATATATCACATATTTCTGAAACATAATGACATTCAAAAATGGTAGCTTCCATTTCTAATTGATCAGCTTAAGCTTAGACTTTTCTCTTGTTGATATCTTAAGATAAGGCTATTATTTACTATGAAACACTTTTGTATTTTGCTGAACTTAAGTTATATTTAAAACGTTTCCTTAAAGCTCATTTCTTGAAGATTCATACCAACTCCAAGGTAATATAGATAGGCTGGTGCAGGAGAATTCTCTTGGGCAATTAACCTGGCATTGGAAGATTCTGACAAAACAAATGTTCTGTCATCAATAAACCATATAGAGCATGTTGGTGGAGAGAAGAGAAAACAGTGCAGTGGACACCCAAGGAGAGAATTGATAGAGTACTAGTACTTCCTCTTTTCCTTTAATCTCTCCTCTGTGAAAGTCTCTCAACATCTTGCAGGCATCTCACTATACAAGTGGACCTGCTCTCTTCATTTTCTCTCTGAGACGAAGCTCCATAGAAGGGACTCTGAGGTTTTTTCAGAGCCATGAGGAAGCTGCAGAGGTAATCTCAGGAGTGGTTCAGTGGTCAGCCCAGCAGCCAACACAGAGAGGAGAAAGAGTTAGCACTGCCCACATGGGATTTCTAAAGGTAGAGGGCCACAGAAAGAATGCCCAGTCCATACTACGGCCCATTTCAAGTTTCCCATCAGAAAGCCAGCATTTAGAGGCTGAACCAAGTTTTACCAGACAGCCAGTGTCAGATGGTGAAAGGGCAATGAAATCCAAACAAAGAAAGAGCTGTCCCTCATAGGAGCAGCTCGCTGGTCCTTACCTGAGCTCAGCTTCAGCGAGCACGAGTGAAAGTGCAGGAAAGTCACTGCCTGTCTACTAAAAGTACATATTGGTAATACTAAATACTGTGACATTTTCCAAACTATCTGAATATATTGAGCCACTTTCCTGTAAAGATCATTCTTTCTCATCCTTCCCCACCCTTCTCAGTGGGTAGAGGCGCAGAAAACAATGTTGATCAGGTACTGGAAATAACTGAAAGACACAAGATTGCATGTTGCTAAGTGTAGACTGTTCAATGCACAGCTTTGACAATTACTTCGCAGTTGCATGGGGAGGGGTCTAGAAGTAGGAAGGGTGGATAGATGAGAATTTAAAAATGCACCCAGTCAGCTGTCACTGAATTAAGGAATTCTCATTGAACAGAATAAGGTTTTTTTCTGGTATCTGAATTCCTTTCGATTCCAATTTCACACACAAAAAATCCAACAAAGTAGTTTTGTTCATCCTAAATCAACCTGTTGTTCAACACTTCTGTCTTGGTTGTTTTTCTCTCGTTGCTGAGACAAAATACCTGATGTCCAGAATTAAGGAAAGAAAGGTTTATTTAGCTTACAGTTTGTGGATGTTTCAGTCTATAATCAGCTGTCTCCAAGGCAGGGTGGCACATGGTAGAGGACAACAGCCCATGGTGGCAGAAAACAGCAAAAGCAGCAAGATCTTAAAAGGAGGAGCAGCAGAGAGCAAGCCACTTTCCCTCCCTTATACTGTATGCAGGCTACCCACCCCAGGGTACGTGCAGCACTCACACCCATCATCCTAGCATTGGACCATGAATCAATCACAAATGCGAGAAGCCCACCCCATGACTGCATAAGGCTTTGGGGGAATATCCAGACACAAACTGTAACAGCTTCCTAAAAAAAAAATATTATACTTGAACTTAGTATCCATTATAGTGGAATTACCATAACATTTAAGCTGAACTCTTTTTACTAAAAGATACTCAAATCCTGACTGTCAGTGCTATTTATCTCAATATACTACCACTAATAAAAATTAACTTTAATAGTAGCAATAATTCCCAGTAAACAATGTGCCTTTCCTCTGGGAAACTCAAAATAGCTTCACATTTACTATGTTGTTTGTTCTTTGGCATCCCTGTTAAGACCCAAAAAGAACAGGAAGTATATTGATTGTGCTATAAAGAAACACTCAGTAAGGTTAAGTATTAGTTCAAGGTCACACAGCTAGTCTGTGGCTGATCCATGATAGATATTGCTAAGGGTAACTACAAAAACTAGAGCTGAACTAAACCCAGTTATAACAAATTTGATTAAGGGACACATCTCTGAAGCAGAGAGCCTGGACCTCGCTGCAAAGTGTTTGCCCTAAGCAGACCTCAATCTCTCTGTCTAAAACCACCTTAAATCAGCCAATCAGCCCCACTCTCAGTTCACTTCCTTCAAGTTGTTGGCTTCCAGATCTGCGCTGTGCCGCACATCGCATCCCGGACAATGGGCAAGTTTGCGCCCCACAACTCAGACTACACATAGTTGCCTGACAATGAAGTATTGCTTCATTGTAAAAAAGGACCCTTTTATGACATTTGACTATGCAATTCCTATAGTGTGTGATAACTATAAAATAATTGTTAACATGTTTTAATTAAAAAGCTACTGCTAATTTGGCACCTGATTGGCTAATGTACCTTGATTGCTTATATTTTTTTAAAATTTAATCCTATTTGCCTTCATATCTCACTATCCACTTATCATTCCAGATATTTTCCTTTGGCTAACACTATTTCTTGGGCCTCTTACTAAGATGTCTTTGCTCATTATCCACATGTCTTTACCCATTATTTACCAACTTAATTGTTTTGCCACTTGCCTCACTCTAATTTCTCTAACTAAATTAATTTGATTCCTTCAATAAGATGGAGGAAAATTTTTGTCAAGAGTTGAACTTTCTACAACACAATACATATTCTTTGAGTACAAATTTTAGCAAGAAATTAAGTATAGTGGAAAGTAAGTAAAATATAGTTTTCTCCTAATTACAATGGTTTCTGAAAGCTTTCTTATTCTAGTTTTATTCTCCAAAAGACAAACGCTTTTAAAACATCATTGCTAAGAAATTCAGTGGGTTCTTTCTATAAAAAAATGAAGGCACTCCCCAATTTTTCCCAAAGATTTATATGGAAGTTATTTATCAGCATCTGTCTGCCTTCTGTGATCTCAATGTAGGGTAAGTGAGGACTGTGAAATTGCAACTCTTATTGACATAAGAATGAAGGCTGACAAATAGTCGTATTACATGAGTATGCTTTGTGATAATTGGGACTTTCACTATCCTTAGTGACACTTTCAAGCAAGTCATGTTCAGTAATGCTGAACGGTCCAGAACAGTGTCACATTCTAGCTCGCATAATGAAGAGTTGACTTTATATCCTCATAGATTATTCCCTATGAATCTTTTCAGTCTATATTTCTTATAAATTATACAAGGGAAACAGCATTTATGGAAGGCCATTAGCTTCCCATTTTCTACTTCTAGTTCATTCCTTACTCTCTGAGAGCCAGTTTTTGTACTAGGACAATGGGGTTAATAATACCCACCTTGTCTCTCATGGAGAGTTGTAAGAATAAAATAAAATAATGCATAAATGTTTGTTATGCTATAAAGAAACACTCAAACACTTAGTACACACAGCACTGATGTTTTTCATTGCACTCTAACTAGGAGTACATTTATTCTCTTTTTTCAAAAAGTGAACAGCACTTTTCAAACCCTAATAAATGTCAAGGTTATAAAGGTATAATACCATTTGTAAAGTTCAGCTTGAAGTTAAACAGGGCAGCTTATTAGCATCCACAGGAACTGCAAGTTAATTTTAACCTAATAAATATCCCGAAACACCCGTAAGAAGACAGTCCATCATGCCAAAGAAACTTATCCTTTAAATTAATGTCATACTTTACTGATTCCTTGAGCATGCTGCTAGTTCACTCTTTTTGCAGTCTTTTATGATGCCACTATCCTGCACCGCAGAGGCTACTTGGTACACAAATGTGCTTTCAACCCACACATCGAAGATTCAAATTGTTCCTCCCTGCATTGTAGCTCTGTGACTCAGACAATGCATACAACTTCTCTATGCCTCAAGTTGTTTAAATATAAGGCCAAAAGAAAGCTTACTTTATAAACACATTATGCAGATTAAATGAACTAATACACAGAAATACCTAATGCTGTGTTTTATATGCAATGATACAACTTGAATGTTAGCTGTTCATATTGACAATAAGGATGATAATTATAATTGCTAATAATTACTTTGTGTTATTAGAACAACCTTGTGCATTTGGAATAGTCATAATCACCTTATTATTGCATGACCTGATATATAAGTTTCAGCTGTTCCAGAAGAGAACAAGACATTTCCATGCAAGGAAATATAAATGAGGCAATTTTTCATCACTGGTTTGCTTTGAATAAGTATAAATTGGTTACAGTCATTTCAGACATGTATTTCTTTTTTTCAGTTGTTGAAAATAACTTTCCAGTGAGGCACAATTCTGAGAAAAAAGTCAAGTGTTAAAGTAGGATTTTGAGGTGCTGTACTGAAACAAGAAAGAAAGAAACTAAATAGAATAAAATTTAGGAAAGCCAGGATCCAAAATCACGTTAACATTTTTACATGACAAATTACATAAGGCTGTTGAGCACAGTGCCTGCATTCTAGGTTACAAGTGACAACAGCCATGGTAAAGGCCAAAGACAGTATCCACTTTTCATGTTTCACAGGCTTGAAGGCATACAGAAGCATATTTGCTCACAGGGCCAGCATTCTTATATCCAGTCACACATCTCGGGAAGCAATAATCAAAAGCCAATACTACTAGAGATTAGTGTTCTGTACCTTCATTAGAAAGCAAAAAGAAAACAAATTTGCTTCCTAAATGTCCAGTTCTAGAAAATGAACTCAATTGGTAAACACATGTGTGCCTAAGAAAAAAATAACCTTTAGGACTTATAATCATTGTTGGACCAGAAGACATTACAGAGGGCACATTTCAGCAATTCTGATTTTCTCTCAGTTCCTGGAAAATCATTTCCTCTTTTAATCTGGAAATTTTCCACTCAATGCTCCCTCTACCTGCGATACTTGTACATCCTGAGACAAGTCCTATTTTCACTGGGTTAATTTCTCTTTACTCTTGACTTCTTAGATTAAATATCACTTCTACCAATGAAACTTCTCACACTGCACAGGACTAACAGGAGCACCACTGTCAAATATTCATACACCATGTATTTTCTCACCATACCTATGTCACACTTATCTACTCTTACCTTCTCCTTTAGACAATGAGTCTAATGAGCAGGGGTCATGTTGACACTATTATTACAAACTAAGCACTCACTGCATGGCTCATTGTAGATTCCTGTTCAATGTTTATTGGAAAACAAAAGTATAGTCCCAAATTTTAACACCTCTTTCAACTGACAGCTAACCAAATATATTATTATATGTTTTGCAAATTTTTTTTCCAATAGATATATAATAGTCCAGGTTGTACACTATGGACATCATGATTTTGTTTTCAATCTTTACAACAAACAATTCACTCAGGAAGTAGTTAAAGATAAGCAATTACAGTCTCATTTTTCCCTGTGCCAAGAAACTAAGCACTAGCAACTTCTAAAAGTACCTCAGGCATATTTGCATTCACAGATACCATGGGAGCCACTTACTCTGGGTTTTAGCCAGGAAATACATGGTATTAAAAATAAAAGATAAATGAACCGAGAGGCAAAATTCCTGGCTCCAGTCTATCCCAGTCAAGACCTGGCTTCTGGTCTGCTCGACTTCTGTACGCAGAAAGCCACTTAACTTCTCCAATTTCCTGATGTACAGAGCTCTAAGATTATATCAGGTGATTTCTAATATCCCTTCCTTTCTGTGGAGGTTGGGATTAAACCGTCCTAACAACCTTGTCTTCATGTGGTACTGCCACTTGCTTGCAATGCCTCCACTTTTCTATCCTATTTTTAAGTATCCTCAGTTGGTAAAATGAAAGAATAAAAAGGTGTTTACTGTTACAAGCATTGGTAGAAGTCAGAGCTAGTGAAAATAATAGAGTAAGGAGGAGAAAGCTTTGTCGTTTTATAGACATACATTCATATTCTCAGTTTTATTGAACCATTAACTAATAAGTATGTTAATTTCACTCTTGTGTAACGGGATGCAATAACTGCAACGGGCCTCGAGAGTTCTCTTAGACCAGTCAGTTCTTCCACTGCACAAAGCGATGCATGTAAGAGCGGTAGACCTCAGCTTATAATGCCGTTATGCAAGAACGCTTTTCTCACTTCAGCTGGATTTTATTTGTGAGATATAAAGCAAAAAAGCATAAAAAATACAAAGAGGAAATATTTCTTGAAAATTGCTTTAGAATGATTTTTCTAGCAACTGTTACCATTGGTCTTATCCTATTCAGTGAAATTCCATGATAAATGTGAGAGTTCTCATATGTAGATAGGAATAATAAAGGGAGTTAGGAAATAAAACTGGAACATCTGGCCCTCTCCTCAGTGAACCATCAGCTATCTTGCAGTCAAAGCAATTGGCTAGTTTAGACTAAGTATTGGAACGACTGACATTACAGGAAATTATGAGGTGTAATTTGGGAGGACACCTGAAAAATATCCTGCCATCAAAAATCCAATCTGCAAGTCTACTGCAGGAGCTAAAATTCCCCCACAATACAGCTCCGTCTTTGAATTAAATAACTTTATTTCCAGTGAAAATTCAGTTTGATAACATTTAAATAGAAATTAAAGGAAGACATGTTAGGCACAAATATAACAACATCAGTGACTATAACAAAACAGATTCATTCACTTAGCAAAGCTATCAGTTAGGACGCTAAACAATGAAGCTTTAAAAAAGGGAGAAATGGAGAGAAATAGCTCCAGAATTGATTTGCCTACTAAAAAGGAAGATGAAGGTTTAACGGTTAAGGCAAATAAGAAGTAAAACAGATAATTGGAACTGAAGTGGGGAGACGTCTACTTTACAAGTTTAATGTTTGAACAGTTACTCCTGGCTTTAACATAACATCCAGTGCACCCATCCATTCATCAGTTTGTTAAGTTCCTACCATGTATTAGTCACTTAGAAACTAGCAGAAACAAGACATTCTTAATAGAGAGACAATGTGAATAAAATGGGAAATGTGCAGAAGCACATACAAACTACAGAGGCAGCCCAGAAGACATTATAGCAAAATCTTTACTGAGTATATGTGAGGTTGCAAGCAAAAAAGCCTTCTCTAAAAAAGGTGACACATAGCCTGGGTAATGTTAAAAGCAAACCCAGACACACAGCCAATGAAAAGCCCTCCAGAACTTTTTTGAAAAGAACACTGTGCTTCAACTCATCTTTTCACCTCCCATGTGAATCAGAAGTTTACTCCCTAAGGAGGTGAAATGACCTCTTTAGGTGGGCAGGGAAGCCCCTAGAATTTCCAAACAATCTGAGATCTCTAATGCCTTTCAGAAGATTAAAAAAAGAAAATAAAAACAACAGTCACAATTGCCTAGTCTCTTCCTTTATCTAATTCAGAGCCCCCAGTCTATACCAATTCCACCTTAATCATCAGATATTTATGAGCACACACAGCATGTCCTCTGTGGCATCTCTAGTTATGAATAGATTTGGATACTATCATCATATGACAGGAAACAACTCCTTGGCTGTCACCACTGGAGGCCTTGTATAATCAAATTTTCAAAGGTTCTGTTTTGTACAACTTAAGGAGAAGACTCACAATTCAATGCTGCTGGGGCCTTAATATTTTGCATAGGTTTCAGGGAAATTGTGAGTGATGCCTTTTTTTTTTTTTACAGCCTCCTCCACCAAATGATCCTGCATAGGATTCAGACATAAACCTAACAGGGATCTGAACAAATAACACAACGTGCTTAGCTAAAGGCTGATTCTGCCTTTCTCTAGTTGGTACGATTATTACAACATACTCCTCCTTCTTTTTTGCTCAGGACAAGTTCTGCTAACAGATTTCCCAATATACAGAAAAGGCACCCACCGCCTTCAGTTTTCCAGATAAATTACATTCTGTTTGCAGCCACCCAGAAAACTCTCCATTCCTTTAAAATTGTACAGACATGTAGAATAGCATGATATAATAATTAAATATAATTATACTATAAAATACCATAATTGAGGATAGAGAGGTGAGACAGTAGAGGAGGTAAAATCAGTTGACTAAAAAGGCCTTCTTTATGAATGTTAAAGCTCTTACATTTATATTGAGAACAATGAGAAGCAATTTAGATCCTTTACAAATAAAATGAGATTCAGAAGATAGCTTGGAATAGAAGACTGAGAATACCAATGTACAAGACAAGAACCCCTAATCTGCCACGTGTATTGCTAACAGACAAAGGTTACAACAGAATCTGAACCAATATATCAACAAAATCCATTAAATTTCCCCTAGAAAAAATGTTCTCTAACATAAAACAAGATAAAGACGGTTCTCACTTAATATGATTTTTAAACACAAAACTGAACTTAATCTCTATTCTTATGTAGAACGATGAGTCTCATTTTCAATGGATATAACTTATAGATTCCTCATCAATTTTTAAGAAAAATGACTATTTCATCCAAAGATGATATATGAGAATTCAATCTACAGAAACAATAAAATGGGAAGCCATTATTGAATGTAAATAGTTGAATTACATTTTGGATGCCACTGAAATTATATACATATATTAGGCCAGCACATTTCATAGCATGTCTTTCAATGACTAATGTCTTACTTTCTAACGGTCATATTACTTTAATTCCTAAGTGATCAATGTCTATTGAAAGATAAAAAAATTATCTGTTATCTTATGGTTATTTATGCATTATGTATATTCACATTAAAACATTTGTACAGCTAAATAATAATACATAAATACATTTACTTAAGTGAATATTTTAAATACAATGTAAAAATTTTTCAGTTTTTATGTATTCAAATGAAAATAACATTAAGAATCATGGCTGGACAAATAAGGACATTCATAATCTTATGATGTGATAATACATTTTGAGCCTATAGATACAGAAAAGATGGATTTTAGAGGATTTTCAATAAGGCTAAGTCTAACCATATGCGTTCATCACTTTTCTCTTACTGCTGAGACAAAATTCCTGGTACGCAAAATTAAAGAAGGAAAGATTTCTTTAGCTCACAGTTTGTGGTGGTTTTAGTCCGTAATCATCTGGCTCCAAGGTAATGAAGTATGACACAAGGGCAACAGTTCAAGGCAGCAGAAGACAGCAAAAACAACAAGAGCAAAAGTATAAAAGGGAGAAGCAATCCTCTTTCCTTCCCTTATATTGTATGCAGGCTACCTGCCCTAGGGCAGGTGTAACACTCATGCTGCCAATCCCAGCTTCAGACAATGAACCAATCACAAATTAGATTCAGCTGCTTCCAAAATGCCAGTCCCCCATTATCATAAAAGGCTTTGGGGGGACATCTAGAAACAAATTATAACACCATATAACAGTCTACCTCTTTTTGGAACTGAAAAGTTTAAAAGATTTGTATTTATGCCTTCTTACTTTCTGTGGCTTTGGTCCCACAATTTCCCTAATTCTGACCTGTTTTCTAATTCACGACAAATGGCTCAAGAATGATTCTATTCTTAAACCAGTCCTTCCATACCCATAGAAAATAATGAACTCTAATATCAGAAAGAATGGAATAAGGAAGGTAAACACCATTTGCATCTGAATTTCTTGTTCACCACTATAAAGTTATGATTTTGCTCTGTCTTCACAATATTTTTATCTTTTTCTACTTCTCAGTACCCATTACTACCTCCTTTGTATATGTCTGGAAGTTTATTTTCACTACAATGTAATATGCACCAATAATGATGACATTAAAAATGACAAGAATGAGTGACAAAATCAGAAATGTATGAGTTATGTGTGGCTGCTGTAATTACCTCAAATTGGATTTCTTAATACAACATGAAGGTTTTCTCACACACTTTTGAAAGCCAAGTCTGAAATTGAGGTACATCAGGTCTGTACTTACCCTGGAGGCCCTAGGGCAGACTGTGTGCTCTTCCTCCAAGCTCCAGGGGGTGGTTTGCATCTCCTAACTTGTGTACACTTCACTTGTGTACACTGTAACTTGTGACTATGGGCTTAGTCACATTTGTTCCTCCTCTTTTGTCTGTCCTGTGGACATTTGTCATTAAATTTAGGTCTAACTGGAAAAGTAAGGATGGCTAATTTATCTCAAGATCTTTAATTATAGTTGCAAAGACCCTTTTTTAAAAATAACATCTACATATTCCAGAGACTAGAGTATGAACATTTCTTTTGGAGGCTATCATTTAGCTTACTATGAATGGCATGCTAAGGAGGCAAAAAAGAAATAATTGATAGAAACTACACATATTTGTGTGTTACAAATGATAGTAGGTAGAATCCTCATTACTTCTATGGTAATGATGGAAATTTAATGGGTCTGGGAAGAACAAAACAAACACAGATTAAACAATCACTATGTGCCAGGCAGAGGTAGAAGTCAGATTCTGTACAGCCAGGATACTTTCTTTTATTTTGTACAGCCATGATCCTTTATTTTAAATATGAAATTATGAATATAAAAGTAGAGGTAGAATGAGTGTTTAGCATGAGGAAAAGACTCATATCAAATCACAATTTTTTTAAAGTTTTTAAAAACCTTGAGCACGACAAAATCTAGGGCAATAACCTACCACTTTTATCGCTATTATTAATGATAATTCTTCCATCATCCCTCCCATCTTAGTTACTTTCTCCTCCCTGAAACACCGTACCTGACACCTGCAAAGTAAGAAGAGAGATTTATTTTGGCTCACGGTTTGTAGAGTTTCATTCCATAGTTGCCTAGCTCCAAAGCAGGGCAACATGCCAGAGGAGAAACAGCTGTAGACATGACAGTCAGGAAACCCAGAAAAGTGTCAAGGGAGAAAGGAGGGAGACACACCCTTCTAGGCCGCACTCCAGCGATCCTCTCCTCTGACCAGGCTTCACCTTACAACGTCACGTTGAGCTATGAACCCATCAGCAGATTAATCCTCTCATAAGTATCATGCACCCATGATCCAGTCACCTCTCAGAAGCCCCACTTATGAGCACATGAGGCTTTAGTGTGACATCTAAATATAAACCATAACACCTCCATAGTATTTTTTGCCATAAAGTTTTGCATTCATTATCCTTGATTCACTCTTCATGTAATTATTTGAATAGCATCTCCACAAAAGGATAATACATTTTTTCCTCAGACACAGTTGGTTGACAATTCATTTTGTATTGATAGCTTAGATTATTTTACAGCTTTAACACCAACAGAGTGTTATAGTTCTTTTCTGTTGTTTTATGTTTACTGGATTTGCTGTACTGGTTTATGTTTAGTATAAAACCATAGGCTAACACTAATGATGGACAAGGTCTTGGACAAACTCTGCAGTTGGGTCTCAAAAGATATGCCCTTCCCCGTACACTTGACCAAGTCTTCCCTGTACCCTCTGAGTTGATCCTTGTGAGAAAGAACACATAGCCACAAACCAGGGCCTTTCAAGCACTGCATGCCAAGCAAAGAGAGGACAGCATATCTTCAGGACCTTCTTTTTGGGGGTGAAAGATCGGATTTGATTGATCAGTGTGATCCACCAGGATCAGATGTGCACTGAAAACTTGGGTAGTTGTAAAGATGCTAGTAACCCAGAACCACATAGAGCACCAGGACCATCACCTACTTCATGGGCCTCAGGCTACTTCTCTGTATCTCTGTAGGACACTATATTAGCTTTAGAGGTGGACTCAGTAAGTGAGGCAACTTGAATCTTAAACAAGAGAAGTTACTTTTCAAATCCCCTTTTAGAGTTAAGTATTATACTTCCCACAGAGAGATGGATTGATGGATGAATAGGCAGATATATACACAAATCTACAGATATAAAAATTTATTTTTAGGAATTGTTACAGGCTTAAAATCATGATTTGTAGCATCAGTATATAGAATTATAAACTTCAATATGATATTATTAATGTTATTTCTTAGCTATGGCTGCATAAAATTTGAACCACACATGTTGCTGAGTCTAAGAGGATATAATTAGACTTAGCATTAGCCTGTGCAATAATTAAGATCAGTTCCCTTACAAATAAGTGATCATTGACTGTTCCTTTCAATAAACCACAGACATCAACAATGCATCTATCCCAGCTATCCTTGTATATACATATAAATTTTTTTTTTCATTTTAAAGAGAAAAAAAAACCAAAATGACAAAAACAAATACACAAGCAAAACAGCATAAAGATCAATAAAAATGATACAGAATTTCAAAACAAGATATAGGATATCAACATTGGTTGTTATACTGCATAGTATTATCTTCAAAATGGTTGCACAGATAATCAGATGTAGGCATGTAAGATTAAAATTTTCTTTGTTCTTGACCAATTTCGCATGCTCATATCTGGTAATCAGAATGACTGATCTGAAAACAACAATGTGCAGTATAAGAACCATTGTTAAGCTTTTACCATCTTGTAAAGCTCTGTGTAATTTCCGTTTATTATTATTATTATTAACTATTAATGATTACTGTCTTTGATTATTTGATCAATCTTACATTCTTACATCTGGTGGACTGAGCAACTTTGCTGAAGATAGCAGTATGTAATGTAGCAACCATTGTTAATACCTATCATTCTGTTTTGAGGTCATGTATCATTTTTATTGTTTTTGTGTTGCTTTGATTTTGTCTTCATTGTTGTTGTTTTGTTAGGTTTTTTATCTTTAAAATAAAAAAAAACAAACAAATGATCAGGAACAATGTTCATTCTTGAATTTATTTATGTATATTTAAATATATAGTACTAGTTTAACACTGAAAAAAAGTCTGTCAGAATGCTGTCAGTACCTAACAGAAATGTTCTTGTTTGTGTAATGTTTTCCCCACTTTGAAAAAAAAAAATTGGTAACCTCTGTAGCATAAATTTGATCACACAGTGAGAAAAAAATTACTAGAATAGCAAAATAACCATTTAAAATGCTATTTTTCAAAAGCTTACTTTGGCATTAAGGTACAGAATATAGTTCCTAAGAATAAACCAGTAGAATAATCTTCTTTACGTTTAAAGGAAAAAAGAAACAGCATTCTAAGATACAGCTGCACAGACTATATGATGAATATTCAACATATGAGAAACTGGCAAATTTATCTTTACTCCATCATTAAGCATTTTTGTGACAAGCTGGGTATTCATCCCATTAGGGGTCTTTTTGTGTGTGTTCTTTTTATCTAATGCTTGCACATGCCCTCTCCTGACATCCTGCAAGACTAGCCTTTTCTTTTCTTCTCCAAATTTCTGATTACCCATATTGTTAGAAACTTCTACTTAGAGAACTCTTTACAGAGATAGAAAGACAAGCCTTTGGACAAAACTTTCATTTCACAATCAAAAGCTTGATCTAATATTGTCTCCCTCAACCCACCTGAAGAAAAGTTTTTCACTGACATATATATTTAATTACTGTTACTCATGAAGATTTCTGCCTCCTTTGCACTTTCACACTGCCCCTCATTCAAGAAAAGATGAGTCCTTATTTTATGGGTCTACAACCTCAAGTATTTCATCTTCTCAAATCAAATTATTCTTTTTCATACATCTTTCTTTGCTGCATACAAAACTAAACACTGACGAGATTTCATCCAGTTTTTGATAACTCGCTGAAATGCTATTCAGCTGTCTCCAAAATAGATTCTAGGTATTAAACTGAACAACAGCACAGCTTTGATTCCCAGAATCCGTATAGCACCACTCACCTAGGATGTTTACTAGGAAATTTGTTTGTAAATTGTTGAAGTTGGGCAAACCAGTGTACTACAAGATTCTGTACTTATTTTCCAAACATTTGACAAAAAAAATACTTTCTAGCCCCAAAATAATTCCATATGAGAATACTTCATCAGTCTTGATGCCATCATTTATCATGTATTCAGTGCTTTCTTTATGCATCTCTCTGCCCTAGAGTTCATGACCAAATATCAACACATGTTAACACATCTGCAATATTTATAAGTTCCAAGATTAAATCTGAGAGTTATCCATAATTGTCCTGCTATCCCATGAATACTTACTAACATGTGACTGCAGTATAATGCCTACCAAGAAGCATGATCAGCGTTATATACAGTCCAACCATTTTTCAAACTCTAATTTAAATCAACTTTAGGGTTAAGTCTGACAGATGTTTCACTTATATTTTTACTTCTCTCTTTTCAAATAATTTGTCTAGCAAGGGTTTTGTTTGTCACTTGACAATGTGCAAACAACTGAGCTCAAAATTATACCTGCATCATGTCTATACCAAAGTTAAACAGGAAATAGCATTCCCTACTAATAGAAATATCTGTGACTTATAAATAAGATAGATAAATATCAGAAATTCATGTTTGTTTAAGTAAAGATGAATGAGAAATGGTACACATTTACCATAAATATCTAGCAATAACACTTTGCCTATTTCATTCAACACCAAACAGAATCTACTTACTTTGTTAAAAATCAATGCAATGGTCTAAGCAAAATGGTTTTTCAGATTACATTGATTTTCTTTCACTGCTGCATGTGTACAAAAAGGACGAATATAAGAATTCTATTTGTATAGGAAATGCATATCAGATGGATTTTTGTAAGTACGTCTAATCAGAATTTGATTTTTAAGATAATTTTATGGGATTCAAACAGATCGCTCTCCTGAAATAGACAGATAACCTCTTTAAAGATACTGTTAAATGAAACTTCAATTAATAATCTGAGTTTCCTAGAAAACATGTTCATTTTTAATGTTAACACGTTACTGATAAAACTTTTAAAAGTACTAACCTGCTTTTTTGTACTATTTTAGAGTAAAAGTTTATTGTTGAGATCTATTTGATCTATATCCCTTATGTGAAGATCTCTGATTAATTAAAATTTCACTGACTCGGAATTTTCTCTGACTAGGAATGGGCACCTGAATCCTGATGTGTATTCGTGCTCAGATTGAGAGAGCAATGGGTATTTGTGAGGTTTTAATTATAAGATACTGCCCTGATGAAAGTTTCCATCAATAAGCATCTGCCAAATGAATAGTCCTTTTTTGCAGTGTTCTAGCAATTTAGTTCACTACCAGAACTTTTAAAATTGCACCTCTAAGTAGACATTTTTATATTTCACTTAATAGTTATCTACACACATTTCCTAATCCAGTCTCCAAATTAAATGTACTACCTAAATAAAGAAATTTATAAAATGTGTCCTTACAAAAATGAAGGTGGCTTACCTGACAAGGAAGAAATTGAAAATAAAATTCTGATTCACTTAAGTGATATATGCTGGACATAGCTTCTAAATGAGTTTTAAAGTACCTGGATTTTGTCAATTCTTCACTGAAAGATCTCTCTCTTTCTCCCTCTTCCCCTCCCTCTCTCTCCTTTTCTTCCCTGTGTTCATCCTCTCTCCATCCTTCCCTCCCCTCCGCCCCTTCCCTTCTAGGTAATACTATTTATCAAATACTAACATACAGGCTACTTTTTATCCTCACAGCATCTTGATGCATCTTTCCTTTTTTTAGAAACATTGGTTAGAAATAGCCAAGTATTTCAACATCAAACTTGCCTGACCTATCTTGAATAATAATATTTTTTAAAAGATCAGTGTTTCATTAAATACCTCAAACGAGCAAAAATAGAAGTAAAAAACTGTGCATTAAAGCTCACATTCTTACATTATGAATTTTTTAAAACATTGTTCATTGACTACTTATTCCTACTTAGAATTCTAATACATTTAGATATTATTTTTCTAGCTCATATTAAATAAAAAATAAAAGGAAGAAAACAAAATTTTAAGATAGAAAAGCAAGCTGATAATGACAGATAGATAGATCAATAGATAGATAGAATAGTTAAATAGATGATACATAGAGAGATGACAGATAGACAGACGTATTGTCTTAGTTACTTTTCTCATTGCAGAGATAAAATACCTGATAGTAACAAGTTCAAGGAGGAAAATTTCATTTCAGCTCACAGTTTGTAGAGGTTTCAGTCCATAACCAGCTAGCTGCAAGGCAGAGTGTTATGGCAGAGGGGCATCACAGAAGTGATACAGTTCATGGTGTGGCAGGCAGAAGGCAGCAAGCAGCAAATAGCAGCAGCAGGCCTCCTTTCCCTTTTATTCCATATAGGCTATAAGCTTTTTGGATGATACCACCCACAACCCAGGGTGGGGCTTCCCATTACCCATACCTAGAACTATAATAAACCAATTTAGTGGAATAATCCAGTACCACACACCTTAGTCCTAGTATTGCCCCCTCAATCCACATTCACACACCCTAAGTCCAGCCACTTCTGAAAAGCCCTACCTATCACTGCATGCAGCTTCAAAGAAACATCTAGATATAAGCCATAACACACAAACAGATCAGAAAAGAATCATAGTGGCTACTTAGGCTAAGGAAATAATAACTCCATGTTTCAAAAATTCATGAGACCATATAATGATAAATGTATGAGGAGATGTATTTAATCAGATTAAAATATCACACTACACATGTTTTAAAACATTATATGGTATCCCACTAATATGTAAATTTTTATATTTTCAAGTATCAGTTAAAAATAAATTTTAAAAAATTCTTAAGAGTACTTGTCATGTGGTCTTCACCACTTATGTTCTATTGCTTATAAGTGGTTTAAGTTGGCTTATATATGAGAGAGAAATCAGTAGTTTTTAGACAAAAATTTCTCTATAAAATGACTAAAATTCCATAGTCTGCCAATAGCCATTTCACTGTTAAAATTTTTGTGAGTAATATCCATTCACATGTGATAGTTATACATTAGTGTGTGAATTTAATGTATTTGTATATCACATATCTAAGGTGGAAAAGGGGTTACATTCATAGCTTGATATCTATCTAAGATAACAGAAAAAGAGTCCAAGCAAGTAAATAGTCTGTTTATAAACCTCAAGTCAATGAAGTTGGGCTGTTTCTGATGTTATAAAAAAATAGAGGAGCAGTAAATGAACTAAAAAGAAAAGTGAATAACTGGCTAAAGATGGCAGAAAGAAATTGGTGATATGCTAAAAAAACAGAAGATCCTTGTTAGATGAAATTCATGGTACAGAGAAGAAGATAGCAGAGAGAAGATGGGGAGAAGGTAGCAAGATCCAATACAGTATGGTTAGGATGGAAAGAAAACCCAGAAATGCATCTCATCTTAAATGTAAGGCTGCATGGTTCCTATAAATCTAATCTACAGAGAATGGACCACTAATCATTCTGACTCAAGGATCGGCCTTCAGAACGGATCTACACAACAGAAAATTCTACAAGTGAACATTCTAGCAAATAAAGTAAAAAAAAAAAAAAAGATTGACATTTCTATTGAAAACAACATAACCACTGATCTGACTATGTTTCCTTTAGGGACAATCAAAACAACATTCAAGTACTGTGATAAGATGGACTTATAAATAACTTTGTTGTAAATATTAGAAATTGGATTGCAAAATTGGAAGATGATTAAAATATTTTCCTTAATCTTTCTCCTAGCTCTAACAATTGCTTTCCTTTCCTTTTGTCCTTTGTGTGGAGGACAAAGCCTATCAAGATGCATGCCTGCAACACAAATACAACCATTGGCTTCCAACTCCCAACCCAACTATAGATCCATCATTTCAAGTGACAATTCCATAGGAAATCAATATTTTGCAAGGAAGATTGCTTCAGCTAGGGCCGTATGGACCATGGGTACAGCTAGTGAATGCAAGAAAGCAAATCCATTTGTATTTGCTGCCCATTCTAGCAGGATTGATTGCAGGTAACTTCCTCAGAGAGGAGGTAGAAAAGCTATTCATTTCTTCTTTGCTTTTCAACTTGTTTCTCTATTCTGGACTAATAACAATAGGCCTAAATTATAAACAGCAGCAGGAAATAGGCAAACATTCCCCCCCCCACTTGAATGCTAAATAATAACTACAATTACTGTCTAAAGATTGATATTCTTCTATTCATAGCTTTTGTTATATTTTGTGTTATTAACAGTGACTGTGATTCAGATGTTACAGGATACTCCACCCAAAAAACTACTAATGCCTCCATTCATACAGCTCCTTTGAACATTGTACTCAAATACAAATTAAAACTTTGAAACACTTGAAACCTGAGACATTTTCCTGTGTTCAATATTTTATCTCAATATTACATATTTTAAATGCTTCATTTATTTTATTTTTCTGATTATATACAATGCATGACAGCTGAAGAAAATTAAGATTCAGAAGGTATGAAGAAAAGGTATGATAGATAAGTCTATCTCCCAAAGCCTGTCATAATTGTATCTGATCAATTTCTAATATTTTCTATGCAACTGTTTTCACATAGTATACTGAGAATGCAATTTGATGTCATTTACAAAACATTTAAAGAACAATATTCTCCGTTATTCATGGACACTAATCATTAATACTATATTTTGCATAACTGCTACAATATAATTATCCTACTATTGCTGTTATATAAGTTGCACTGATATAACATTTTATTAAATATAACTGAGAAAAACAGTGGTATTGTGAAAATCTTTGACATATGTTAACAAGTCTCTTTCGAAGAGTTAAGTATTTTTTTTCTGAATATATATTCATATTTTTTCAAATAAATACCTTTTTGCCTGACCCTGACATAGATCATCAGAATTGTCCAGATGTCTTTATGTCAGTCTATGAAATGCATTTTCTCTAAGAAGAGTTGAAACAGAATGGTTCCATATCACCGAGTAGCTCACCCAAAGAGCATAGTGACAAAGTGTTTAATTCTCAAATGTTTATTTTATAGTACATTAAGTATCAGACTTCCTAAAAGCCAGGCCTAACAGTGACTTCACCAAAGGCTAGCAAGGTTCTTTGCCCAAGGTAGCCTAAAAAGGAGGAAAGAGGAGAGAGAGAATATGGTAAATTAGGAATTGCCTCTGTCATTCTGAATACTTCAACCTTAGACTGTAGAGAAGAAAGAAAAAGAGATGATAATCATTAAGTATATTGTATGAATCAGCTCAATCCCATTTTAGTACACTATATGTCATTTGACTTGACCAATTTGCTACTTTTATAAAGCTAGACAGTGTTAAACAGAATGAATGGTAACATGACAGCCAAAAGCTGAAGGGTTGACTTTTGGCTCCAACAAACTCTATGGCCTCGGACAAGAGTCAGATAACCCCTTTGAGTGTTGGTGTCCTCTGTGAACTGTTCAGCTCCGAGAATTAATTCCTCTAAGTTTCTGTGGCATTTTAAAATTCTGCACTGCTCTGTTCTGATTTATATGTAGTGGGATAAAAATCTGTAGATTCTTTGTCTCATTTTTCTTACTGTTCCCTGCTCACATACACAGAGATATTCATTACTGAGTGTGAAGAGTGGGGTATGGAATAAAAAATTCAAATTGGTTTTTTAATATATTTTAAGCACACAGCATAGATACTGTACTGAAGGTCAAAGTGTTTTACATTTGTAAGAGCCAGTTTACTGAGAGGAAGAGGGATACCCAGTTCCTAAAATCCTTATCAGAAGCAAGGTGGAAATCTGAGAATAAAAGGCTGTAATTAGCATCGCTTTTCAAACTCATGGTCAGGCTTCACAAGCAGATGAGGAAATCAGTTCACTGAATCTAGACGAACATTTTTTAATGAAATTGAATAGAATTCTTTGTACTTAATAAAAGTGAGTTAAAAGTAGCATTTCTGGGGAAAATACAAACATAAACTTCTCACAGAGAGCTTCCTGTAAGAGTATCTTGAAAAATACCCACTTAGATTATAAACCATAGTGAGAGTAAAACAAAAGCTTATGTAAACCCAGTTGTTCAGAATGTGCATGTATGAGGTAAAAGCAATAGTTTGGAGAAGTCAGGAAAAGGAAGCTACGTACAATCATTGTCCCTGATTTCTGTTTTCTCCCACTGAAGGAGCCATACGCAGAGAAGTGGAGCCCCTAGAAACCACCAAATTAATTGACAATATGAGGGCAGAAAAGCTCCACTCCTTCTCTGGATGTGGAGAAAGAGACAGCGTAGCAACATGATGCTTGCCTGCCAGGAGCACTATTTTTATATATAAATTACAGCAAGGCAAGTTTAGATACAGAAGTGTCTTACAACTCATGCTTATTTTGCCATCTTTCTTGGAATCCCACAAGAGATAAGATGGATCAAAAAAGACTTTCTTGCTCACTGCGACACAGAGGTTAGGTGAAAATTAAGATGTGGCATCCTTCAGGGTAAGTAGATGAGCACTATGGGAACATTCAACACAGCATGAGTTTCCCAGGGAAACCACTTTGCCAGCACTGAGAAGATACTTGGCCTATGATTCTAACATGAAGCCAGCAGACAGGAGTGACAGATCATCCCTTCCCCACCTGCCCCAGGCAAGCAGACAAGAAGCCAGAAGTTGACAGACTTTATAAGGCTGGAAGATATTTTACCTGGAAATTTCTTAAATCAGGCAATATTGTTTTTCATCATAGCAAAAATTGGGGCTTGGAATACTTGATAAACTCATTTAAACAGAAATTATAAATCTGAGTCTGTTACTTTTTATTCATCACATATCTCTCTTACATTAGACTTTAAATAACTTTAAAAGCATAAAATTGACTTTTTAAAACCACTTTTAGTCCATAGATCAATATACTCTACATAATTGTTGCCCAATAAATCTCACTTTCAGTGTTGTCAAGCTTTTATTGAAATGGTCTACAAAAAAATTGAAATTTATATTGCATAATATATGTGAAATGATAAGGCCAACCTGTCCAAGTCATACACCACCCCATGTCTCACTGATGGATTTGAAGATTGAGAGTATCAACGAGTGATAACACACTGACAGTCCTTCTCATAGCATGTGCTCTATTGCATTACCAAATACAATTTCAAAGAGTGAATCAATTTTATTCGACTGATACTTACCATACATAAGACTAAACTTACTAAAGCACACACAAACCCTGTCACAAGATGCCTTTAGTTTCTTATTTATTAAGGCAATGTTGGGGATGGGAGAGTATTTCTTTCAACAAACATCATTTAAAAAAATTCTGATCACAAGTTTGCAGCAGTCTGTTATCCTTCTGGGTCAGGAAAGCAGGCTGATATTGCCACATACAATATAAGTTCTTAAAAGATTAATTCAAAATTTATGACAAGTATGGACCATTATTTCTTAATTGTTTCATAACTAGTCAGACACATTTCCCTACTCAGGAACGGCTTCATGAACAGCTCCTCAGTACATAGAAATGTCAGAGGTCCTTTTGTAATCAAAAGGCTATGTATTTATAAACAGGCTTTGTATTATTTCTTCTACTGCATCTAAATGCCTTGATTATTTTCCTGTTCTAAAGTATTCTCGTATTGAATTTGGGATTGTTTTATTACTCTAAAAAATCATTTGAGTCATTTTTAAGTCTAAAAGTATATTTTACTGAGTGACCACATTGATTCTTTGATCTCTAGTGAATAAATAATGCTCATTTTAATGGCCTATTATTTTTTCCAAGAGATCATTAAAATTTTAACACAACTGTCTTGCTGGAACTTATGTCAGCCAACTAGAAATAAAGATGATATATAGAATCTTTGCAAAACACAATAAAATATTCCTTAATGAATTAGATAAGAGAATGCTTTTAGAAGATACTTCTCTCAAAATGGCAGGAGGAAATATCGAACAGAGACTGATTTTTTTTTTTTTTTAGTAACAGCCAACAATCCAGGCATGTGGATTTGTTGATTTCAACTGGATAGTCACACTACTATGAAAAAGAAATTATTAACTTTTTCATGGTGAATCTTTTATCTCTACCCAGTTTAGTACATTACATATGTCATTTAATTTAATAGAGTTATTGCTAATATTGTCAGTATTACAGTTTAGATCCAAAATGCCCCTAAAAAACTTTCCATGTGTATACAAGGTAAGTGGACCTTGGGGCTGCATTACTCATCAGTGGATTTACCTATCCATGAGTTCATAGTTAAACGTCCTGTTAGCAGCTGGGGCTTAGTTGGAGGTGGGTCACTGGGGGAGTGACCCAGGAAAGAGCATTCTTGACTCAGACTCCTCCCTTCTCTCTCTCTGCTCCATAGCTGCCATGGGATGTGAAGCTGTCCTCTACCCAGGCCCTTCCACCGTGCTGTTTCTGCCTTGGAGCATGATGACCATGGACTGAAACCTTTGAAACTGTAAGTCAAAATGAACTTCTCCTCCTTTAAGTTGTGAGCATTGATTACTGTGCCTTAGTAAGGGGGATAATTACAGAGATAGTCAATCATCTCTGAACACCAATAGTTTGCAGGATCTAGGTCCAAGATCACCTTCTCCAAGAAGCCTTCCCTGGGCCCTTCTGCCCAGCAATTGTACTTTCTCCTTTTTGAACTCCAGAAGCTCATATCGTTTAGACTGCCCATATGTACCTATGATTTATGTCCTTGGTAAGATCTAAGAAACGTTCATCCTAAAATGGAAGTGATATCAAGATATCTTAATTATTCAATAAAGGTCATGCTATATTTAGGGGCCTTTTTATCTCATTTATGTTTTAAAATACTTTTCCCAAGGGAACCACAATGCTCAATATGCTTAGAACTAATGGAAATAGCAAACTACTTTAGCCATCATGGTGTTAAATCTTTCATTTTAAGGCCTCAGTTCATGAATATTTTATTTGTTAATATATACACCAAAGAAGTCATCTACATATGCATATGTGATTTCATAGCAGTGTGGCTTGCTCTTCTGTGCAAAGTAGACTTGTGCTTTATTTATCAACATTAAAATGTCTATACTAAACAATAAAGTCATTTGTAATGAAAAGTGTTTCTTAAAAACAAGAAATGAACAGGTAGTTCTTGACAGCATGTTTATAAACCTTTAGTAAACACATCAGTGCCATATAAAGTTATTTATTTTTCATTTTTCATCCTCACTCTTTTTCACAACAATGAGTTAAATTGTCATTGCAACCAATGGACAATGCTGGGTAAGTCTAATTTGTGAAACATGTGAAGGCTTCAGAGCAGTGGTTAGCTCCACCCTCTGAAGGTTTATAAAAGGTTGTTATAATATAAGCCTTACTTTGGTTGCAGGAGAAAAAAAAATTATTTAAACTGCCTGAAGAGGAAGAAAGGAATTGCCCAAAGGCTTATTCATAATTTGCTCAAATTGGAAACAACTCATGTATCCCTCAAGTTGGGAGTGAACAAGCAAAATATGGTATATTCACATAGTAGAATATTACTCAGCAGTAAAATAACAAACTAAGGTGAGTGAAACAACATGACATGTCTTAAATGCATTTCACACAGTGAAGTCCTGGAACTCAAAAGTCTACGTATTACATGCTATTATCTACATGACTTCTTCATAAATGCAAAACTATAGATGCAGAAGGTAATCAGAAGTTGTCAGGGACGGAGTGAAGAATTTCTCAACTATAAAGGAGGACCACAACATTTGGTGGGATAGTGTAACTATTCTATATCTAGATTGCTGTGATGGTTATAAAACTATAAATTTCTTAAAATTCACAAGACTGAAGCAAGTGAATTTTACCATATGTAAATTTTACATTTTTGGAAATTAAAAGACATAAATAGATTTTTTAAAGAAAGTGACAAACAGTGAAGACGTGAAATTTTGCTGAAGTCTTAGAAATATAACCCAAGATGTAGCTCACAGGAGTTCTGAAATAAAAAGCCAGAGTAAAGGAACAGAACAAATACTGAAAATCCTTATTCAATAAGGATTGGCAACTACGTAGCTTAAAGGAAACACCCATGTACATGACAATTCCAAATCAGGACTGCTATTACTGAGGTCAATTCTAGCAAAATAACTGATTTCTAAAAGAAAAAGAAAACTACCTAGGCATTTTTTAAAAAGCACTCATCTTAGAAGGAAATTAGGTTATCACCAGACTTTAACAGCAATGTTTCATGTCAAAAGAGAACATGATGATATTTTTGAGTTTCAGGGGTATAGCATGTATACCAAGCATTCTATATTCAGCAAAATTGACCTTAAAGCATAAAGAACATTAGAGAAAATATTACCATCAGTGAAGAATTCAGGAACGTTCTCATGACACTTTCTGAGAATGTTAGATAATTAGATAAAGAATTCTACAAATGACTAGATAAATAGCAACATAAGCACTGATGATAAGGATTATATTTATAATTACATTTAGAACTAAAATGAAATGACAGTTCAAGGAGAAGAATACAATATGTAATTGTTACATGCTCGGATTCTGTGGATACAGTTCAACTACTAAAATGCGAGCAAGAAATGAGGGCAGTCTATGCAAAACTCACTTGTAGCTGTGTTCTATAATCACATTTATTGTGATAGTAATAGTATTATTATTTCTAAGTCTGTGGTATTTGTAACAGAATAAAGAGAAAAGGGAATTTCTGACCTGATTCTATCACTTTCTTGAGGAGATATTAAGTAAAACAATCCTTTAGTAGTGAAACTGACTTCAAACTACCAATATAAACTAATAAATTTGTATGTATTTAAAGGTCCACTATTTGTGTTGGGATGCTTCCCAGATCTACATATTCAATATTATTAATAATGCCTAGAAATAGTAACTATTTCAAGATAAAGAAGCACATCGCACCACAAAGAAAACAGCAATCAGAAACTCCTGGAATAAAGACAAGCATATTCATGTAAGGAGTAAAGGAACAGAACAAATACTGAAAATCCTTATTCAATAAGGATTGGCAGCTACATAGCTTAAAGGAAACACCCATGTACATGACAATTCCAAATCAGGACTGCTATTACTAAGGTCAATTCTAGCAAACTTTGCTAAGCCAAATGGGAAAGGTTCTCACTGGTTAAAAAAAAGGAGGGGGAGGGTGATCATTTGAGCTTCCTATCGATCAAAACACACGTATGTGTTCTTAACAATAAGGAAAAAGGCCAACAGGTTTTTAGGGAAATGACTGGAAACCAGTAACTTGGAAACTGGTAAATTGAAGAAAATACAGCTCTGGAGTGTCTATACTTCTTTCCTAATACACTACTTCCTCCACTGCTTAACTATATAGTAGATCAAAAGAAGCATCTCTTCATACATTTTTTTCTGACTAACAAATGAAAATAAAAGTTCAAAATTAAAATACTATCATTTTGCCACCTCTAATACATTGATTAATCAAGATAGTAAGCATCACTTGTTGCTAATGTGAGACAGAGAAATAAAAACCAGAGGATATATTTTTCCAACCAAAAAAAAAAAAAAAACAGATTTGCCAAAAGGACAAAATCTTACCTCCATCAAGCCTCTGGATTCAGCTGCCACCTACAGGAAATCACAGGGCAAAGGACTATGTTGAATTGTATAGCATCATGCATATGAAAGTACCAAACTCCAGAATGGAAAATCTATAGGTTAATCTATCTAGGTTCCTAAATAAATGAATGCCAAAGAAAAATAAAATAGTCTTTATCCTAAAAGAGATACAGGGAACACCCAATGCAAAAACAATGTTTAAAACTGTAGTTTAGAAAGGCATATTTGAGTGATAAAGCTATAAAGAAACTCACAAATGTAATTAGCACAAAAACACAGTGTTTAGCATTAGTACTGTTGCAGAGTACGTGGATGAATTCTATGATGGCAGGAAAACTTCTATTTCCTAACTCAGGTAGTGGGTATAGGGACGTGACATTATATTAATTCATCAATCTATGTATGATGTGTTTGTGGTTTCATGTATGTGTTTCATTTTAAACAAAATCCATAATTCATATAGAAATTGGAAAACAGACACAAAAGTTTTTCTAGACATTCACACACATATTTGGAAAAGAAGACTATCTCGAGCAGTTATAACTTAAAGTTTTAATTAAAATTTTAATTAATTTAATTAATTTAATTAAAGTTTTAATTAATAATTAAAACATGTATGATGTTAGAAGAGAAACTAGCAAACAGATCAATAAACCAAAAATAGGACACATAGTTTTATATTCATTAGCACACATATACATATATACCACTAACATGGGGAAAACATAAAAATATAATTAATTATATAGCAGCAAAATGTAAATTTTCAAATTAATTTAAGATCTAAAACAAGAAGAGAACTGTCAAACTAAAATATAATTTAGTCTGGGAGTTCGGCAAAAGAAAATATTATTTCTTGACAAAGTTGTAAGATTCAAGGCAAATATGACACAGTATCGACATATTTGAAAAAATGAGAAAAAAAATTCTTCTGAAAGAAAAAAATATACAACATCATGTCATAGTTTGGACTGTAAAGGCCCTGAAATCGCCAAAGGCTAGAGACTCAGTTCACATGTAAGCACCATTAGAGAGTGATGGGAACTTTAAGAGATGGGGTCTAGAGGGAGATATTTAGGTCTCTGGGGCAATCCTGAAAGAGGTTTGAGGGATACAGTTCCTTCCTCTTCTTGTCTTTTTCTCCCTGACCATAAGGTGAGTAGTTTTGCTCCACTAGGTTGTTCTACCATGTTTCTCACCAGACTCCCAAACCAACTGATCATGGACTGAATCCTCCATAACTATGAGGCAAAATAAACTCTTTTCATTTTATAAGTTGTTTGTCTCAGGTTCTTATTATAGTGACAGCTAACACACATACGGTTTTTAAATGATAAACTAAGCAAACATTCAAAGATTGTATGATTGGAAAAGGTTTATTAGGCGCTAACACATAAAGAAGATGTATAGCATTATATCAAAAGAAAATGCAATAATTTAAGAGTAAAAATAGTCAAAGGTCATAGCAAGTAATACACAGAAAAAATATATATACATATATATATATATATATACTCCATATAGAAAATGATATTCAGCCTCACTAATTTTTATATAAATGCAAATTAAAAATCATTCATAAGCCAGGTTTGGGGTGTATGTATGTAATCTCAGCACTTGGAATGATAAAGCAGAAGGAATATGAGCTCAAGACCAGTTTGAGCTACAATTTTTGACCTACTGGATTTGCAACAATAATAATAATAACTAATGTTCACAATTATGGAGGAAAACAGGTACTGTACTATCGTATAACATTTGCTTTTCATAGAAATCTATAGATGAGTATAGCAATTTTTGAAGCTGCAAGGATTTTTCTTTTATATTTTTCTTTTTTTTGTCCTTTGTGCTGTCCTAGGTGAATTTTTTGTTCAGTCTAATCAATAATTAAATTGTAATCTATTATTATTCTACTTGGTAGTCTGTTTCTAAGTATTTTTGTTTTGATGATCTTGGATTATTTCTCTAACAGCCTTCTATTGGTTCACCAGTTAATTAATTTACTTTATCCCTTTAAGAATATCAGTATACTTCCTCAAAATCCTGCTTGTTTTTTCATCTTGTTTCTTCTAGTGTTATCCATGAACTTGCATGGGTTTATTAAGCATGAAATATTTGGAAATATTTGATTACCTGCTCATCTTTCAGTTTTGTCTCCACACATGTCATTACTTATATGTCTATAATACTTTTTAAAAATATATATCACTTTTAGTGGTCGAGGAGGACAGTGGAGGGAGATGTTTTGGGCTCCTGAGTGTAGTGTCAAGAACTCACCCTTTGGATGTGGGTGCATTCACCCTACCCAGAGTGATATCAGTCATCCAAGCACTGCACTGCATTTTCTGTCCATGCTAAACCTACTACACAATTTGCGGCAGCAATGAATAAATACATTTGTTCCTGGGCTAGAGCAGGACCGAGGACTTGGGTCAAGGATGAACATGAGCAAAAATTGCGGAGCAGTCCTTAGACAGCTCTAAATGAAGAGTAAGTGCCACACCCCCAAATGAGCTCTTGACCCTGCATTCAGCAGCAAGGACCACTGACCTGGGGGGCAGTCTCAGAGACCCTTCTGCTCCACAGCTGCATAGCAGGAACAACGAGCTCACCCCAGAACTGATTCTTCCCTCTCTATACTTATCTCAAGTGCTTTTATGTGCATTTTCTTTTTGTAGGAAAATATCAGAAATTCCTCAGGTTTTCTGTTTCTTTTATGGTCTCATTTCTAGTATTTCAGAGCAAATAGACTTACTCATTTTCAAACTATATTTTTTACAGTCTAAAGCTAGAAAAAGGCAAAACATATGCACTCAGTGACAGTACAGCTGATTTTTCATAATCAATAGTTATTTTATGTTTTTTTACTTTTCATTTTAAAGAGAATAAAAAATAATAAAAAAAAATTAGAAACAATACAGAATTCCACAAGGTAAGAGGCTAGGAATTCAACACATCTGATTTTAATTCTTTTAAATTGCCTTAAATTTTACAAAAGAAATGTATTATTAGAATGTCAAGTAAAAATGTTCAATCACGTATAAATTTCCTCTTTACTGTCTTCCCTGCCTAGCCATGGCAGTGCGCCACACAGCCTGTACTTCTAGAGAACAGGCTGCAGGAAGCACGACTGAGGGACAGTTTCCAGCAGCCACCACTCTGCGCCATCACAGCAGCCCAACCCATGCTTCACGCTGCCTCATCCTAGCCAAGGACTGACCCCAGCCGAAGAAGGGGTCTAGAACTTGGCCTTCCTGCATCAGACAGGACTCCTCTAACAGGTAGCTTTAGTTCTAAGACTGCTAACTAGCCTGACCAAGACCTCAGAATTTCACTCTGGCCTGCAGCTTTTCCCATTCAACCCTCATTACAGCACTCTTCTTTTTATAGATGTCACGACTACATAAAGTTCCACAGTTTCCCTCTAATTCTTCTCATACTTTCTCATCTATACGTATTCTTACCAGAGGTTTTCTTCAATAAACTTCTTGCACTGCTGTTGTTGTTGCTCTTGTTGTTGTAGTTGTTATATTTGAGATACTGAGGATTGAACTCAAGACCTGCATGCTGAGCTATATCTTCCACCCTTTCTTATTTCTCATT
This sequence comes from Chinchilla lanigera, assembly GCF_000276665.1. Taxonomy (NCBI): domain Eukaryota; kingdom Metazoa; phylum Chordata; class Mammalia; order Rodentia; family Chinchillidae; genus Chinchilla; species Chinchilla lanigera. The sequence goes on from NW_004955418.1 coordinate 10,398,787, forward strand.
TTGAGACATGGTCTCTCTAATTTGTTAAATTTCCCAGGCTTGACTTGAATTTGAGATCCTTCCATCTTCATCTCCCAGAGAGCTCAAATTATAGACATGTGTCACCAAGCCTGGCACCTTGACGTCTGCCTTTGGGAGGACCTGAACTGAAATAAGCAATAATAATAGTGGCCTAAGAAACCTGACAGAAGGAAAGAATTTGGAGACAGATTAACTTCCCCCAAGCTGGCAAGGAAGACTTCAGCCTGAGTAAAATCTGGCACAGATAGTCTCTGGCACAAGATAGAGGCCCAACTGTTGAAGATTTGGCTGATGATGATCTAGAAAAATATGCCCATAGAGGGCAATGCTTCTTCCAATGCAAAAATTCAGACATTCATGAGGCTGGGGGAAGAGATATGAGCTGCCAGTGCCTACAACTACAGCAAAGTTGGCCGGTAGTAGCTAAGCTATTGAGAACATGCAAAAGGATTAATAACAACGGAGGGTAGTAACAGTCAGTTAAATGCTAAGTGGTAAACCAGAAGGTTGCGTTGGTCACCCACAAGAGACTCTCATCTTTTGCAGTGAGAAGACTGGGTAGTGTGAGAAGCAGTGTCAGGACTTCAGTTGTAGAGCTCCAAAGATGTTTAAAAGTTAAACCAAAGGGTTGACATACTTGCCAGTTAAGATAGTCACCACACTGGTCTCTGGCCTGTGAAATAAGAGCTATCATATAAGGCTGTCTCTAAAAATTCACATACCCAAGCCAAGGTGAAAAACAGCAGCAATAAAAATCTGATCTCAGAGTGCTAGTCTAACTGAACTTTAAAAAGCTGGAGAATGGTCACTAATGCATCATTATTTAATCCATCATTATGCTCCTCAGAGAAACAGATCCTTGGAAAATGACAAAAGATCACCTCAGTCTGAGCAGCTGGACCTAATGTAGTTTCACTGCTAATGCAGATTAGTAAGGTCTCCAGTACAGAGTATGCAGTCATTTAGTTGGCAAGTGCGTTCTTTTCTATACTTCTCATAAAAGAGGATCAGGAGCAGTTTGTTATTCATGTGGAATAAACAATGATATTCATTTACAGTTTTGCCCCAAGCTACACGAGTTCTATTACCCTGTGACAGAATATAAAAACTTGGAGACTTCTTATCCAAATTTCATCAGTTTTTCAAGCACAAATGCTTCTCATACTGTTGCCTTCTGTTCCTCAATATCCAGAGTGCTGAAAGGGTTTTTTTGATCAAGTTCATCCAGCTTTATAGCTACTTTTTAAGACTTTTTGACACTATTTTCATTTAGACACAGTAAGAAGTCTGAAATAAAAATTTTAGCATTTTTAATCATCAAAAGCACCCACCACAGAAGAGGCACTAAATATCCAAGTAAACAGAAGAGCTCAGTTCATTTTAGTTAGGTGACCTTTATCATTGATTATGGTGAACTAGGACAATATGAACATGAAGGGATGGCAATACTTGCAGAGATGGAGGCTACATTCCAACCCAACAACTTGAAAACTGACTTACCAGACCAGGGTCACTACCTTGAAATATTCAACTGTCAATGACAAAAACCAGTGCTGACACTCAGAGGCAGCATCAGCCGTTGAAGAAACCCACTAGCCACTGTTGGTTAGGTAACAATATTGGTCCTCTTCCATCCTGAAAGGACCAACAGGTGTTCTTTACACAAAAGCATAGGCGATGTAATGGGAAAATACAATGGTATACAGATTTTTTAAAATGTATTACAATAAAAGACATAGTCTCATTAATCTGCCTTAAAATACCCATCTTTTTCTTTGAAAACACTTGTCATACTGTTCTGGCTACTTTATGAAGCAGTTCTGAAAGTTTTCTTTGATTTCTTCAGTTCTTCTGCCTCAGTGGCTTGAATCACTTGAAAACCTTTAACATTCATGGCTATTTTAATTTGGAGGAAGAGCTGGAAGACACACCACACCAGGTCCACGACATAAGGTGGATGGGAACACACCATGATGTTTTTATGAGCCTTCTTTCCCATTGAATTGCACTTGGCAGCAGCACTCATTATGTTTTCATCACACCTCATAAAGACACCAAAGAGGACTTTAAAAACAGCTTCAAAAAACGTCAAGAACAGAAGGATCAGTGTGTTCAAAGCAAGGAATGTATTCTGAGGTGGGTTAATGGCAATGTGCCTTTTACTTTAATATTTTTACTTATGCATCCACATTATATTTTGATTGCCCCTTGAATATATTCCAGATAAAGTTTTCCTTCCTTTTTCAGAGCACAAGCCAGCATCTTCTTCCTATAGAACTTCATCTAGGTCTATCTGGAGATTGACAGGTTGCTGAAGCCACAAGCATAGAATTTCACACAACCATCATCTGACTAATTTACCATTGTAGAAGGAAAGTCAGAAAGCATCATGCCTTAAAGAATAGACATCCTTCGGAAGACAGAGTGGAAGCACCACCTCAGAAGAAATATTCTACGGAGAAAAAGCACCATTTTTCAGGAAGCACTGTGTGCATTCATTAAATCAGAGACCTCTATACGATCTTCCCCGAAGGAGGAATCCATGGGGTTGGGAATCAGTGGATTCCCATTTTCCATCACTTGTAGTTATCTATTTATTGGAGGATGAGGTGAAACCTTCATGCAATCACTAGTTAGGACATTCATAATATTTTCAACTTTTTGCAAAGTACTTGTTATGAAGATATTCTGCTCCCCGCAACAAGTATTCCTTCTGTATACCTTACAAGCTGTCTATACAGCAAGGGTTACTGATAGGAAATCAGTGTTGCATGATTCTTTTCAGGAATCAGTTCAGGAAGCACAAGGCAACAGCAGAAATACACGAACATTTTCTCATTGATGATAGGCTTCTGAGTGCCATCCTAGAGACAGGCTCCAATTTAGTCCTAATCCGTTTATCACAAATATTAGTCATTCTGAAGTAAACATAACAGAACAACATTAACTTGGATAAATTAAATCTGGTTTGTCATTTTAAGGCACTAAACATCAAGTAATATAATTTTAAATGAAGTTGATTTAATACATACCAATAAGATGACCCTTATTTTTATGATTATCTCAGTACCACGTAGGTTTCCTTTAAGCTTCAAAATAACCGCAGGAGCTAGGTAGGACAAATTTTATTATACTCATTTTAATGATCAAGAAATGAAATCCAAGAAAAGTTGTCTGATTGATAGCGAGGAATAAAGCCATCGGCACTTTTATGTCTTTGGAATCATTTCTTTCTCAAGAAGAAATTTTTTAAAATATTTGGAGTCAGAAATGGACTTTTATTCCAGCTCTAACTATTAGCAATGGAAACATCAGCCACTGAATTGTCTATTCTAAGCTTTAATATAGCATAGTAATATTTGCCACTATGCGAAAAAAGATGAAAAGACATACATGCATTGAATGAATCTATTATCCTATTATTTGTGTACTTAAAATATACTAAATATCGTTCTCTAAGTTGTCTATTCATGGAATTTCTCTGAAACATGACGTTTCTCTCTATTTTCTTTCTCTAAGCAAGATGATTCTAGGCCTCCTGTGAATATACTGTGTGGTGTGATTTGTCTTTCGACCAAAATCCAACTGCTAAAGTTGGGCCAGCAACAGAGCACCATGCTGTGAAGCTTTTAAAACAAAAAGGCTCTTTTTCTACCTATTGTATTCTTTTACTCTTCCAAGGCATCCACAGCCAGTGGCAGCACTGCCAAGTCAACCTTATTTCACCCCATCTCCATTACCAGCCTCCACACCACTAAATTTCTGGAGTTGTGCTGATTGTGATGCGTCTGACTCAGTCACAAATTTTTTTCTTCCTTGTCTCCTCTATTCTTCCCTCTTTGACCAGTAGGCTTCTTAGTAATCTGCAAATCCCTAAGGAATATTGATCAACCTAACAAACATTCTAGAATGCCTGCTATGATGGCAATGCTACAGTGCTGAGACTAGAAAGAGAGGTAGAACACAATACCTATCCTTAAGGCGATTACAGTTGATTCCGGGAGAGAGATAATTAAAAGAATCATATTACTATAATTCAATACATACAGTGTTTAAACATAAGCTCAAGGTGTTATGGAAAGAGAAGAACAATTAACAACTCTGAGTATGGGAATCCTGTTAATGAAAGGCTATAAAGAATGAAATCTGATCTTGCAGCATGAGTAGAAAGTAGCAGGTGAAAGAGTACTGCAGGTGCAAAACTAATACAAGTAATTGCATAAAGCATCAACCCACAGGTTTTGCTCACCTTTCAAGCAGCTGAGTATTACAGGCTCATAAAAGAGCTCAGCTTTGAAAATGCAACTGCAACTTGCCTGTGGGATATGTGTATCAGAAAGCTTAGAAGAAAAGTAAAGACTAAATATTTAGCAGTCACTAATAGTATAATGAGATGAAGAAAAATCAGTTGAGGTAAGGTAGTGACAGAACATTGTTAATTAAAGTAGAGTGGTTTGGAAGTTCTATAATTTTACGGTGATTTCTGAACATCTTAAATAAGAAAACAAGTCATGAGAATACCTTTGAAAAGAGCTTTCCCTGGAAGAAGAAAGATCAGATGCAAAGGCCATAAGGTAAGAGTGTACTTGGGATATTGAAGAAGCAACAAAAGGGTCAGGGATATAGCTCAGTGGCATAAGCACATGCCTGGCAAGCGCAAGGTCTTGAGTTCAATTCCTGGTACTAAAAAGAAGAAGCAGCAGCAACAAGTGATGAATATGAATGAGAAGAAGAAGAAGCAACAAGAGATGAATATGAATTTTTTTTTTGAACTAGGAATTGAACTCAGGACCTCAAGCTTGCCAGACAGGCATGTGCCACTGAGCTATACCCTCAGCCCCTGAATGAAGAATTTTAATCAAGAAAGAGAGAGGAAGGAAGTGATATCCGAGAAATATCTAAGGGTTAGCTCAAGAAAGGCCTTTGGAGCTATGGTATGTAGTTTGGCTTTTATTTTGAACAATACTAGAAGTCCTAAAAAGTTTAGATTGGAAAAATAATATGACTTATGCTCTAATAGTCCTACTATAGCTACTGTCTACAGAACGTTTCTCATGGGGCAAAGGAAAAACAACTAGAAAGATGGGTTTGTAATGGTATAGCAGTACCCTTATTTAAGGGAGAAAATGACAGTACTTTACAGCGCTAGTAAGAAATGGAGCTCACAGGATTTTCTGTTTTTGAGAATATGAGAACAGATGAAATAAGTTCAAAAGAGAGTGAAACATCTCAAATAAGAAGCACCAGTCTGGAAGAAAGGCAAAAACTAAAAAGGTAACAATGATACATAAGACAAAAGATATATATATATGAAAACTAATGCAACAATAGTACCTAAAGGAGTACAGTTAAAAAAAAATGCTGAAAACACCTGTTAAGTTTAACAACTTTTGTAGTCTCCACCCTTGCCAAAGCAGTGCCAGTGGTGTGGGAAGGTGATCAGATCAGGCGGTGTTGAAGAATGAAGGCAGAGGGCGTGGGCTGTGAGAAAAAGCACTTAATGTCACCTGTCACAACTCAACAAAGAGGAAAGAAAAGGGTTTACTCACTGGGTATTTGGAGTAAAAAGAAGTTTTAATCACTCATGTGATGTGATGTGGTGTGATGTGGTGTGATGTGGTGTGATGTGGTGTGATGTCATGTGATGTCATGTGATGTCGTGTGATGTCGTGTGATGTATGTGTTTCAGAGCCAAAAAAGAGCCACTTTGGTCTTTTCACCTCAGGTTTACAAGACAGCACCCTGCAATGGGGTCAGTTCCACTCCCTAGTCACAAAGATTTAAATGTCAGCTCTTCCTGGAACCTGGGAAAGGAGAGAATTCTGGAATCGTAAGTCAAATATCCACCAATTACATATCCAAAAGCATTATGTATTCAAAGTCACCAGATACATTCAAATACCTAAACTTTCTCAGGGATGATAATACATGCATTAAATTTATATGGAAATTTATCCAAGTGTAATAATATTGGCTTAAGGACGTCACCTAATAAACCCTCTTTTCAGCATTAAGCTTTACTAAGCGGATAGAAAAATGTTCTATAAAATGATATGCAGCTTACTTTCACTTATCTAAGTGACATACATCCACATCAAAATACACTTCAATGTTAGAGGTCTTAATAATACCTTAGTTTTTGAACTTTTAGCCAAATGCATCATATATAGAATATGAAATTTCCTCCTACAGGTCAATATATTAACTTGTGTCTTAAAAGCCCTCTTCCATTGGCAGCAAAAAATAATAGTCATAGAACTGCTAAAATATGAAAACTTTGAGAGCTATCAAGCCAAACATTCTCATTTATAAATGAAGAAACTGGTGTGTAGGAAATCTTCCTGGTCATGTAAGTTTACATAAATCTGACAAAAAGGAGGTGACAGTCTTCAATCCTGGATTCCAGAGGCCTTCTTTCCACTGCGGCAATCGGTAACTCTTTTATGTATTTCCTGAGAAGGGACTAGGAAACTACCACCAAAATAAAATAACTAAAATTTGTTAGTCCCTTTTTGTATGGCCTTAAGCATTGTTTAACATCGGTTATATACCTTGTTCAATGCATTCGTTCATTATTCACAGAAATTCTAACAGGCAGGCGCTACTATTCTCTCACTTTGCAGCTAAAGAAATTAGCACATTGAGACATCAACTTTTCAAAAAAAAAACTGGGAAAAACTGGAGTGGCATCCTAGGTTCAATGCAATCTGGCTACTTCTTTATGCAGGATTAGCATTTTTCAAGATTCAACTGAAAATAAATTGAAAAGCTACGAAGGGTAAGACATTTTCTTGGGTGTTGAATAAGGTATATACTAGACAGACCTTTAAGACTGAGATTTGTTTTGGACCTATCTGTTATCAGCACAGCCCAGTAGATACAGAAATAACTTATTTTTATATTCTTCTATAGCTTTTATCCAAGTAAAGCTTTCATTTCTACATCAAACTCAGAACAGGCATTTCTAGGTTTAGTTGGCACTCAGGTAATTATTGATGGCCGTGGCACATAGGGGAGCAATGCAGTACTTGAATCAGTTGTGCCAGAGCTCCCTTAATCTACCAAATAATTTTTACAGAACCTTATCACAGGCTTCAAAGTATCCATAAAGTAATCCATTTACATTCACTGTCCACTCAAGCAGCAACCTCTAAAATTGTGAGCTAACTACCTGCTGAAATGTCCTATGGCTTGCTGAGTATTGATTTCTTAGATGTCCTCGCCCTGAAAGGAAAAGTGGAAATAGGACTCAGAGTAAGGAAGCGAACTCCTGCCAAATACATCACAAACTATGCAGTAGTCACTTCCCCTCAATGCAGTATTCTTAACTCATGTGAATGATATGACTTATTAAGGATCATAGAATCTGTCTAAGATTATTGTACAAGGCCAAATATTTTAGCTATTTAATAATTAATTTAATCAAAATAGTTTATTTTCCATTTCCCAACATGTATAGTGAGTTGTATATATGATAATGATAATGGGAAAACCACTGTTTTCTCTTCATACCATAAGCATTACTGTGGTAAAATGATTTGCACCAATGGGAAAAATGAGGCCTGGTGGTGAAGAAAGTGTGACATTTCTCACCATTGTTAATTCCTAGCACCTTGTTTTGAAATCCTGTATCATTGTTATTGTTTTTGTGTTGTTTTGTTTTGTCTTTGTTGTTGTTGTTATTTTTTCTCTTTAAAATAAAAAGAATATTTCAGAGTGGCTTGTTTGACTTCATAGCTCCACTGTAAGCACAAGCTGACACTTTAACTTTTTAGTTGTTTTCTCTAGTGTTGGACAAAGGAAAGGGGAGTCTTGCATCGCCCAGAAACTTGCATTTTTAACACAAAGGAAGGATACTGGAGAGACTTCTGCATGTGCAGTTGGCCTCACTTCTCCAGGCACTTTCATACATAAGAGAAAGTTTGGAACACTTCTTTAGTGTGCAATAAAAGAAGGTATCTTATAAAAGCTTCTTTCATTTGCATATTGCTGTCATGACTTACATCTTGTCTCTATGAGATCTAGACACTTAGATACTCAATATTTTAGTTCAAATGGGTCACTCTTTTTACTTAAGTAAATTTTCTTTAAAAACACACCTACTATCACTCCTATAATTAAGAAAACCAATGCCATATGTCATTTAAACACTGTCAAACATCTACCTAGATGAGCTGCTTGCCAATACCTGCTTTATGGACACACTAGCACCTTAAGTTTTTTCTGCTGTCTGTAATTAGGAAAAAAATGTAATTACAAAGCAGATGATTCTCTTTCTATGTGGCTCAGTGTTATTTAGTGTTGTGCCATGAGCGAAACCTTCTTATATCACCTCATGTACTCCCAAAAGCACACTGAGAAACACTGTCTTAAATGATCTAAAATGTCCTAAATCCAAACTGTGCCCCTTTGAACTGATTCAGAATAAGAGTTCAGTTGTACCATTATTATCTACAATCTTATCTCAGCTCTCCTAGCCCCACCCCACTCTGGCTAAATCTCCACTGAGTTTTTTCGCAGAGCATTACGACACTAATCTAGTTCTCCGGAAACCCTTGTTTCCCAAGTCCAACGTGGGCTTCATAAGCTAGCAGCCACCATAGTCTAGTACATTTCTGGCCTAATTCCTATCCCAACAACAATGGTGCGTACTCATATCTCCTGTGGATTTTTTGAAATCGTAACGTGCTATTTTCAACATTCAGTCACATCTCACAAATAATGAGATGGATAAAACAATCTGCTTCTCTGAGTTTCCACCATCCTGGGCTTTAACAATCATTTTAACATGAATTATTTTCCTTCATTCTCCATGCTAATAATGCTACAATCCACTTGGAAACAAGATGCATGAGTTTGGGTCTGGAGCAAATTATTCATTGTACTCTGCCCAAACTCTAATTTTGGATATGATCATTTTCTTATCTACACTATCATTAAATTGTAAGCTTCCTACATGATATATTTTCTACTAGAAAATAAACATTAAATTGTAAACTTCCCACATGATATATTTTCTACTAGAAAATAAACAATACCAGGATAATTCATTTCAAACTATAGAAAGAGTTGTGTGACTTTACAAAGAAGTTTTAGCAGTCAATTTAAGATGTTTTATACAGTCTTTATTGTTATCTCCTTCCCAATTACCATATTTTTTAAAAACTCAAATTTAATATTGTTGAAAACTAGTGACTCAGCACTAATATAAAATAAGTGTCAATGGCCAGGCTTCATTGTATTATATGTACTTGTCATTTTTCACACAGTCAAAACTCTACCAGGATATTTCCTAAACATTCAGTACATGTGACTAAATAGCTCTTCACCCATCTGATGGGCTTTGCAAGGCTCACCATGATTTTACTCACAACTTCTTCCTTACAAATACTCAGGCCCTGATAACCCACCAAATCACCCAGGATGTGAAACAAAAGATGCATACTGGTCATTGAGTACCTTGCAAGGCCCTGACTGACCAAGCCATGAGTGACCAAAAAGCACGAAGGTAGTGCACACAAAAATTAACAGGAGGATAAAAAACATCCTCAGCTAATGCCATAGTGAAACTAGCAGTTCTCACTCCAAACTCAGCCTAACAGACATAAAACTCAACCAAACTGCAAGCCATCTTTGCAGAATTTAAACAGTCTTTAATTAGCAAATAGTGCCTACATTTAACAGAACCAATAACCTGAATTAAAAAATAAAATATGCATTGTCGTGAGATGATCCAAAAATCAACAATTCTCTAAAACAGTTTCAAGTTGAGACTTTTTTGCATAGGGAAAGTTGCAAGAGGAAAGCAATTAGATCATAAATACGGTATTCGTGTGGTGAACTATTGCAGCAGCTCATCATATTTACTCAGGTATCTCTTTAAGGTCTTATTTGTGAAAGGATGTGATAACACTGAAAAGAACTTTAAATTCATTTGGCTTCTGAGATTATCACTCTATTTAACCTTGAAAGCCTTTTGCTTTTTCTCATGCCTTTGTTTGCTTCCAGGAATTTATCTTCATTTTCACTTTAATCCGTTTTATATCGCTTGCCTCATCTTTGATCCAGAAGGTTCAACCTTTTACTTATTTTTTTAATCTGCAGTGTGTTCAGAGTGGGTGTAGGGGAGCCTCTTGTACATAAAAAGGGTTATACAATATGATCATCTTTAAAAAGTTGTACATCCATATGTGTGTGCTGTATGACTAAAGCACAATGATCATTTTATGTGTTAGATTGAAAAACTGATGCTCCAGTATAGTTTTCCATATTAAACAGTTATGTTACCTGCAATTTTAACACTAAATTTTCCATTTACACTATCCTCAAGGTGACAGCATTTTTGTGTCAATAGGCCCAAACATTTGAATATCATGTCTTAGAAAAATAAAAGCTAGTACTTATACACTTTAAAGTAGAACCGTGACATTAACACTGCCATGGCAGTATTACAACTTTGTGTTGACAAGTTCAGATCACTTTTGCACATTCAGGGATGTATTTTATATTAGACACTGCAAACATAGAATTTCGAATCTATGAGACATCCAAAAGCTGGAAAATAATTATATATCACTGACTACAAAATTTAAAAATAAACAAGCAATATTCAAATAATGCCTGCAAAAATGTTAACTGTAATGTTAACTCACATATGAATGTAATAGAAGTTAAATTTCAAGAGAAAAGGGAATAATTTATTTCATTAAATAAAATTACCTTAAATTTTTACATAAAAACAAATTTAATATGACTTAAGTAGTTGTATTAGAAATAGAATTTATTTGATACAATAAGAAATGGAGTCTACCAAGAATAAGCATGCTTTGGAAATATATTGTGATCACTATAGATCTTTATTCACATGTCAGCAAAACAGTAATTACAGTCTGTAAAACACTGAAAATTTGTAAAGCAACAAAAATATCTGTAGAAGAACCAGTTATAGGATAAAAATTACTTCCTCATAGACATTAAATCAGATACATTGGTATTTTTCCCAAATCTTACCCAAAGAAAAGAAATCCCAGGAGCCTTGATACGTATTATAATTAGTCTTATTCCTATCTCATTTCTGAAAATAACATGAGTAGAACAGCTGTACTCCAAGGTAATTAAAGATGGTTTATATATCTATGATCTTTCTTCACCAACTTAAACTTGCCAAAGATAAACCATAGCAGAGATCCTCAGGAAATATGTCCATACAATAGTAATTGTTTTATATTTGCTTAACAGCTTTGAGTGTGTAATGATGACACTCACATATTTCTTACCTGAGAAAAATCAGCAGAGAATTCTCAATGGAAAGTCATGGGTTTTAAGGATCAGATTTATAAACTACCTTATATCAAACCACCACATCCTATTACAGTTCCACACCTTGTTGAAGACCCAATATAAATGTGGACATGAAATGAAGCACCTCAGTGTTACAAGCCAGCCTGATTTTTCACAGGAACAATTCCATGGAGAGAAACTGCTCTCACTTCCTAACAGGTTTGGGACACTGAAATGTGACTGCTTCTCTTCAATAATTTTCTATCAAATGTGCAATACACATCTTGACAGTGAAACATGGTTCCTCATTTACCTCTTCAACAAGACTGAAATATTCCTTCTCTATAACAAGACATTCATTTTATTTAAATAAAGCCAAGGTTGCTCTCTACTTTCATTTCTTTTTCCAAATACTTCCTTGTGTAAAAAAAAAAGAATCCTTAGCTCATAGGATCTGAGAAGGAAATTTCTTTCTTAACGTGATACCTGTATCTGAAAATGATAGGTTATTTGAGTCACACTGAGTCAGCCACATTTATGGCTAGCTTTCCTGATGACCACCTGTCTAGCCACTGAGAATGCAAACTGGAATAGTAGACATAATTTAATACTATGCACCGAGTATATGGATTACTGAATCAGTGCATTCCAGCCCTTTTGGGACTGAAAGATTTTAATTAAAGTAAGTCAATCCTTACAGTAGAAAAGGAAATAATTTGAGAAGTTGAAATTACAAGTGATGAAAAGGCATGATATTTCACAACTCCATCTATTACCCCCAGAGGAGTTATCCACCTTAATGTGAATAAAAAGCCCAACCCCCTTGGAATCAACTAGAAGTAGTGTTAGGCCTGAAATTCACTCTGATCTGCAAGTCCTTGTGTAGAAATTTGTCTTTGTCAAAGAAAGAGTGGTTCCATTTTCTCTGACTGCTAGTATAGTACATTGCTCCAGTAAAATAGTAAGTTGGATGATAAATAATAAGATAAGTATTTAATCTTTAAACTTTCCACATAATAAGGTTAACTATAAATAATCTCAAGGGCATGAAATATTCCAAAATTTCCTAAGGATAAAAAGGATATATATATATATATATGTATATATATGAGAGAGAGAGAGTGCCACAAAATGTA
>NW_004955418.1:10411323-10429338 GCF_000276665.1 Chinchilla lanigera
AGATCATAATTATCCTGTTTATTGATAAGGAATGCGAGTTTTATATATATAGTTATATATAGTTATAGTTATATATATATGTATATAGTTTATCACATTTACCTATATAAAAGAATATAGACTTCATTATATGTAGGATAAATTTCATTACTCAGACTAAGTAAGCTACAGCCTCATCTGAAAGAATGAAAGATCATAATTATCCTGTTTATTGATAAGGAATGCTAATACTTTCTGTTATCCTTTCGATCTAAAATGTCTCCAGACTTCTGATGCATACAGAAGATGAAGGATCCCAGGGGTGCTCTACACATCCGTGAACTTGTCTGCTGAAGAATCCAGCACATAGCTGAATATGCTGCTCCAAGGCGGGGCCTAGTTGTGGAGGGCTCCCTGGGGACATGGCCTGGAAGGTTTATCCTTGTGACCACTTCCGCCCTTCTCGCTCTGCTTCCTGCCTGCCATTGGCTGAGCACCTTTTCCTGTCCTATGCCTTTTGCTACTCTGTGCTGGAGCCACTTGACTATGGTCTGAAAGCAAGAGTCAGAATCTCTTCTCCTTCAACTTGTGGGTGTTGAGTAGGTTGTGCCAGTGAGGAAAAACTAACTCAGACACTTTCAAACTGCCTAGGGATGAGTGGCGAGCATGGTGAGCTGGTTTGCACTTCAGGGTTATCAGAACCCAACTCTTCCATCTGCTTAAGTTACTAAATCCTCTGTACCTCAGGTTCTTTCCCTGGGAAATTGGCTAGGGTTAAGGAGACATCCACTACAAAGTGTTTCTGGTGCTCACAAGTCTTCATTAACTTTTTTTTTTTTGGATACCGGAAATGGAACTCAAGACCTTGTGCTTGCCAGGCAGGCACTTGTGCCACTGAGCTATATCCCAAGCCCCTTCATTAACTTTGTAATCTATGATGTAAACAAAGTAATCCCAACAACTATTTGGGAATTCAGCTTTGATAAATGACATCATAAAAAATTATTTTGCTTTATGAGAGCCAATTTTTTTGTAGCTAGATACTTGCTGAGATCTATAAAATTGCTTACTCTCTAAAACAGTTAAAGTACCAAATTAGCAATGGTCTTTTCTTGGGGTTATTATGCAGATTAGTAGTTTAAAAGATTTTCTACACAGCATCCTCACTTTCCAGTGAATTTCTCTTTTATACCAGCAAGTAAGAAAGGCCCAAATATAATTACAATATTATTTACTTGGCTTTTTACATTTGAGAAATTACTTTTGTTTTTAGACTGATAGTTATACAGTACCTGAACTGCAAGATCTGTTTAATGGTTCACCGGTTTTTGTTCAAGATGGTGTATTAGTCACCTTTTCATAACTGTGACAAAACATCTGAGATAAACGAGTTCAAAGAAGGAGAAACCTATTTTGTCTCATAGTTTCAGTCTGCGGTTGGTTGGGTCCCATTACTGTATAATTCCAGTGAGACAGAACATGATGGTAGGAAGGTATAGTGAAGCAAAAAGCTGGGAAGCAGAGAGCAAGGGAAAGAGGTGGAGATGAAGGGGCCAAGGACCAGATATACCCTTCCCAAGCACACCTCCAGTGACCTACTGCCTCCAACTCTTAATGGCCCACTCAGCTATGGACTCATTAATTGATTAGTCACTCAACAGATAACTGTTGGGGAGCAAATCCTCCACACATGATTCTTTGGAGGGTGTTTCATATTCAAAGCATAACAGATGGCTGAGATGAACAACTCTGCAGAGTCCACAGTGGGGAATGGCCAATAGCTCTCTTGCTGCACATAGTGCTGCTCCTTCTACCCAGCTGCTGTTTCTCTATGGTTTGTTTTCCTCTTCTTGAAACATTTGAAACTCTTGGATCTCTACATGTCACATTGCTTTTTATCCCATGACCTTGTTTTACTTTTGTTAAAGTATCATTATTTTGTTCATGTAATTATTTACTTGTTTTTATTTAGCTTAGAATTCTGGCCTAGCTTTGTCACAGCCACATGGCTAATATCTAAAATACAGTAATGAATCCTTTATGTCTACTACATAGTAGGAAGACCAACCACTTTCAAAAGTGTACTGCCTATCGAGGCATTATTCATCAAATTATAACCCCCATCTTCCTTTATAAATTATATTTCTTCAAAAGAACACAAGTATAATGTGGTACAATCATTGTTCTAACCCATCTCAAGCCATAAGTGAAAACAGTGCTCAGCAGATCCAGAAATATAGAAACAAAAATGGGTTTCAATTAGGACTGAAACCACATATACCTTCATAAAGGCAAAGCTTGAAAGAATAATGGCAGACAGAAAATCTGTTTTAGCAAAGATGACAGAGAGCACTTCACTGAAAAAAAAAATCATATGTTAGATGGTAAAAGTAGAGACTATCATCGTGACAGTAATCTGGTATAATGTGTAGCTGTAAAATATCTACCTCCTCAGATCATTACCATTTACACTCAAGAATTTTTTTCCAGAGACAGGATATGATAGCTCAGTGATAGAGCAACTGCTTAGCATGTACGAGGTACTTTGGAGGGAGAGATTTTCTCTATAAAATAACTTTAAAAACTTCTAATCATTTATTTTGGCCTTATTAATCTGTTCTAACTGTAGACATTAACAAGACTCAGTGTGATATTTCAACATACAACATATAGTGAATAATTCCAGCCTCCCTTTATCCACTCTCCCACTTTTAACTCATCTCAAAAGTCGACCATTGCTACCTTGTCTTTCTAAATCTGTTTCATTTTCCCTAGGATAAGGTCCTCCTGATCTAGCCTTATTGACGAAAATGACAGTATTTTATTCTTCTTAATGGCCAAATTATATAGGATATCATATGTTGGGGTTATGCTTAGTTTTCTGAGGAATATCCACTCTGTTCTCCATAATGGTTGTACTAATTAATCTTCCCATCAATAGTGTGTGAGAGTTCTTTTTTTTTTCATCATTAGAACTTTTTCATTTATTTTTGTCTTTTTGACAACAGCCATTCTAGTTGGGGGAAAAGGATATCTCGCTGTAGATTTATTTTCATTTCTCTGATGGCAAATGACATTGAACATGTTTTCATATATTTGTTCGCCATTTATACTTCTTCTTTTCAGAAGTGTCTATTCATATCATTTGTCCATTTTTAAATGGATTACCTTTGGGTTTAAATGTTTTTCTGTTCTTTATATATTCTGGAAATTAATGCTTTGTCAGATGAATATTTGGCCAATATTTTCTACCATTCTGTAAATTGTCTTTTGGTTATTTCTTTTGCTGTACAAAAGTTTTAGTTTGATGTAAGCCCTATTTTTTGCTTTTGTTTCCTGTGCTTTGGGGGGGTCATATCCAAAAGTAATAATAATAATTTCCTATCTTAATGTCTTACACTGCTTCCACCTCTATTTTCTTCTAGTATTTTCATAGTTTCTGTTCTTACATGCATGTCTTGATCAACTTTGAGCTGATTTTTGCACAGGGTGAGAGAGTAGGGTCAGGTCTCAATCTTTTGAATATGGATATCTAGAAAAAAACTTTTATTATTTATCGAACTTACCATAATATACCCCAATATTTTTGAAGGTTTTTTTGTTTGTTCATTGGTTAGTTAGCTATTGTTGTTGTTGCTTCTGCTGCTGCTGTTGCTTTTTTTTTTCAGTCATCTATCATTTATATTCCTTTTATATGCAACCAGGTTACTACATGCAAACACTTCCAAAAAACAGATAAACTTGGACAAGGCTATATAATTCCAATACCCAGAATTTGTCCCTAATTTTATCCAGTTTTCTACAAATTTAATTTTTACCTCATTTCTCCCAGTTGTCTACTTAACTTGCCTCAGGCCCTACCTTTACTTATATAAAATCTGTACTTTCCTTGGGTCCCCTTTTATTTTCCTATTTCTCATACTTCTGGTTCTGTTATATAAATGATAGACTCATATTTTTCAGTATTTTAGAGGATAGGGAGAGTTCATACTTCTTTGTTAGGTACCAAAAGAGTGTTGTAAATCACACAGTGCACTTTGTATAACAGGTGGGTTATGCTGTATTTCTTTGACCTTCCATGATCTCATGATAGTAAGTGCAACAATTCTAATTTAACCTATGAATAATTTTTTGAAATGATACTCTGCTTTGTTACATCTCACTTCCCACATCACAAGTTCTTTGAGGGAAAAAAAAACACATTTTACTTTAAGATATGTAATACGATGCTATTTGCATAGCACTTTTTAAAGAGTTATTAAATTAACTGAATTGAATCAAATTCTGGAGAAAAGGGAGTTGTTTATAAAATTTTGATGTCAAATTTTAATTTTTAACGAGTGTTTCCCTGCCTATGTAGTGAACTAAATTACACCTACCTTATACATCAGTTTCATCTGGTTTAACCTTCTAATCCATTTAATAATTGCTACCCAGTTGGGAATTCTAAAATTAAACACAAGCAAATAAAATTTTCGTGCAAACTTCTCTTGATGGTATGAGTCAGAACTACCTCAAAGGACTAGAAAAAGGAAGAAGCCCAACCCCGCACTCACTAACTGAACTGGAATCCCAGCTAATTCACTCAAACTCCTGCAAAAGCACCACTGATAGAGACACTGGCAACTATAAATAAGAGTTCAAGCAGTCAAGCTACTTTACACAGATATTGATAAATGAACTTTGTTATGACAAAGTGTATCATAGGCTGCAAAGTGCTATAAAATGTTAGTGCCCATGACCATAGTATCATCCCTTCTAAAAAGAGATTTTTCAGGTAGCTGCTGTGGGAGAGAGATTTTGAGTTCAGCTTTCAGGATACTACATTGTGTGGCTGAGATATGTTTTGTAAACAGCCTATGAATCTATACTTCATCAATATGATAAAAGTTCAATTATTTACTCATTATTTTTTCAAATCAACTTTTAAAAATTACTTTGCTTGCTTTATAAAACCCTCCTTTTTAAAATCTCACTTAAACTTCAAACCTATTCAGTTGGACCTAACATAGTAAATATTTCTTCTCAACTTTAAAAAACATCATAAAAGGGAAGATACTCTTCTCCTAGCCCTTCCAGATGGTAGAATAGTACATGATGTATGACCAAAACTACAGTGAATGTTTAAATGTTTTAAAATGTATTACACTAAGGACACCTTGCCATTATACCCCTTCAAAATACTCCCTTCACTTCAAACACATTGACCTTATCACTCATGACACTTTCTGAAGTAGTTCCAGAAGTCCTGTTTCCTAAGTGCCTTTAAAGTTGTGCTGTTGTGACTACCTTGTTGTCCTGAACTGATTCAAAGCATTTACCATTCATGGTCATTTTGATTTGGGGGAAGATCTAGAGATGGTATGGAGCCAGATCCAGGGAATAAGGTGGATGTGGCCCCCCTAATGTTCTTATGCAGCTGCCTTTGACAGCACTCAGCAGCAGCATTCACTGTATTTTTAATCATATTTCATAAAGACACTCACAAAAGATTTCCAGAACTGCTACTTAAAGAGGTAAGAACAATGAGATAAGTATATTTGAAGTGAGAGGGAGTATTTTAAGGGGGATTAATGACAATGTGTGAAATAAAATTTAAGCATGTGCCATAATTTTGATCATGCCTTATGGTGTTTGTATGATTTAAGACCTAGACATTAAACATTATCACTCACAACTTGCTCTGAAAATATTAAAATGCTTATGATATTCAAAATATTTCAAAAATTGGTTGTTTTGCTGCAACATAAAACTTAACCAGATTCTATTTGGCTTTATGCCATAATTCTTAATTAATACTCAAAGTTCAATAACATGGTTCAAAATTAACGGTAAATCATTGCACTCTAGACAGTGATTTCTGAATTAATTTCTAAGCACCAGAAGTAATTCTGTTCTTACAAGCTGCATTTAGATCATAAATTATTCTGGAGCCCCTGTTGCCTATGCTCAACGAATGTGAAGTTACTAATATTTATATACAAAGATGGCAACGTGGCAAAATATTTAGAGAGCAAAGGGCGAAATGATTACCCCCTCTTGGTCAGGACTCTCTTGTAACTGAAAACTATGATTTGAAAATAGGAAATAAAAAAACTGCCAAACAGCCCTGAAACACATTTGTTGAAATCCTGCTTCATCTTCTGCAGACACCTGAGAACAAACTAGTTAACAGCTTGACAGATTCAAGACAGGGACAAGCATCTTTCCTTGGCACCGTTTCAAATTGCTACAAGGGAGGGTGTTTTGGTGCAGCTAGGGTCAGGGAAAAAAACATAATAATTGCTTGTTAGAAAAAAAGAGAGGTATATAACAGAAAACACTTAAAGAAAGTGAAACCCCTTCAAACCATCCACTAAAATAAATCATTATTATATTCTTAAACCTAAAAACTATTTTGAAATTTTACTTCTAAGAAATAAAGGATATATGCCTAGAAATCATAATTTAACAGCTTTGTTTTATTTAAAAGTGGTATTAAACAGCACGAGACTATTCTAGAATAAATGTTCAAGCAAAATGCTTGCTTGTAAGCATCTACAATATTGAAAACAATAAAATGTCGCTTTGAATTTCCTGAAATTTGCAAGTTGGTATAAATTTCCACATACCCAGGTACAAATTGTTGTCAATGGTGAATGATCTTAAACAGTGCAATCTTTATTGAGTTCATCTATGGAAACCGAAAACTTGTCAGCTGTCAACACTGGATGATACGTAAGGCGTGAGGCTGATGAATTCAGCAAGGTAGCAAGGATAC
The DNA here is from genome assembly GCF_000276665.1 of Chinchilla lanigera. Taxonomy (NCBI): domain Eukaryota; kingdom Metazoa; phylum Chordata; class Mammalia; order Rodentia; family Chinchillidae; genus Chinchilla; species Chinchilla lanigera. Next base: position 10,418,063 of record NW_004955418.1, read on the forward strand.
AGAAGAGGTCCACCGGCTGAGTTCTCAGCCAAAGCAACATTATGGAGTCAAGATAAATAAGGAGACATCAAAACCCTAACCCTAAGTGAAGACAGAAGACTCCGAGTATTGTAGAAAAAAATCCAGGAGAGCATGGCATTCTGGGAGATAAGAGTTTTCAGGAGAAGGAACCGTGGCTTTGTAAAATGCTGCCAATAGCTCAAGTAAGATGGGGACTGAGAATTGGATTTAGTGCCTGAGGGTCTTTGTTGACCTTGATAAAAGCAACTTTGGTGGGATGTGGAGTGACAATAGCCTGTGAAGCATGAGTATAAGGGAGACACAAAGAGGGGAGTCTCCATGTGCAGATAACTCCTTTGAGGACTTCTGCTGTGAAAAGAAGCAGAGAAATCAAGCTTGTGTGATTTTGTTAAGATGTAGTTTTTTTTTTTTTAAGGTGAGCTACTACCAGCTTGTTTCCAATGCGTATTAACAGCAAGCCAATTGAGACTCTACTGTAATCACACACATACCCCAAATCACACATTTCTCTACATGTCTGTGGTAGTGGCACAATTCTCAATTTTATTCTTGTTCAAAATATAATTATTTTGGTTTCCCTTCAGTGATTAACATAGAAAAATGTTTATTTGACCACTAACAATTTATTGCTCTTAAAATACATCCTATCAACTTCTGCTTTCCCTACTTCACCTACAAGTTAGCACAGTCATCAGCTTGGGAAGATGTGAAAGAAATGTGAAAGGTGTATTTATTTCTCTGTTCCTTCCTGTAAAATCTGACACCCACTTGTGCCTCTCCCTTTTGAATTTGAATCATCAAATTGTTTTTCTCCTCCAGCCTTTTTGCTCAAAATAAGCATATCTTCCAAAATTAAAAGAAATAAAAAGCCAAATCTTCTGCAATTTAAAAAAATGCACATCTTCAGGAAATGAATCTGTATCTAAATATCTTGATTCACTCTACGCACATGACATCACTCTCACATCAGCATCTCTGCAGTTGTTTTTTAGAATCAAGACACTTTTCAACAACAACAAAAAGCCTAGTTATTCCTATGTCTTCCACTCTTCAAAAGAGTCACATGGCAACAGTGCAATAAACTTGACAAGTTTCTGTCCAGTAACAAAGAGCCACGGCTTTTAAGAATATTAATAGGTTTAAGGAAAAAAGCTAGAGGTCAATTAATATTCATCTGTTTTCCCACAGTAAACACATGAAGTTTAACTTTTTGAGCCATCTTATACTTCTAGTAAAGCAAAGAACTTAGTAACTGGCAAAACACAATGCAAAAATGAATATTAAATAGGGCATGGTGGTGCACACCTGTAATCTTAGCACTTGGGAGGCTGAGGCAGGAGGATCATTGCAAGTTCGAGAACAGCCTGGGCTACAAAGTGAGCTCAGGGTCAGCCTGAACTGCATAGCTAGACCCTGTCTCAAAAAGACAAAAAAAAAAATTAAACACCTGATATAACTTTTAATAAAAATGGTATTAAAATGCTATTCAATGATATTTTGATTAACTTACTAAGTAATTATCAAATAAAATAAATTAAAGTAGAACAGGAATTAATATGGTCCCTTTAATGTTTTGAACAAGCATTTCATCAGTGTCTACAATATGCAGGCTCTGCTATGGTCACAAGGACCATGACAGACACTTTCCCTGCATTGAAATAGTCCATATTCTAATGGGAAAGAAAAATGTGTAAGCAATAAAGGTATAATGTGTCAGATGCTCTGATAAAATATTAGATATAGACATGAAAAAGGTTATAGAGGCACAGTCATTACCTCCATGGGGACAATGGATCACACTAAAACAAGGACTTAATCTTTCCAAGATAAAGACATCTTTTGAGAGATGAGAGAGACTTTGAGAAGACAAGAAAAACCTATTAAACCATTTAAGGCAGTTGTAACAGCAAAAACATATGCAGGTAAACACATACAGTGTTATCAAGATGGAAAGATGCAGCCGCCCCAGAATTCCGGTAGGCCTGCTTCTCAGAAAGAGGATGAGCAAAAGACAGACACAGAATGTCTTGCCACAGAGTGTCGCTGAAGACATTACCTTCAAGGCAGTCATTACTAAGGGGACCTAGAGGAGAGAAAAGAGGAATAGCACCTCATGGAGAGATGGAAGGAAGGAAGGAAGGAAGGAAGAAAGGAAGGAAGGAAGGAAGGAAGGAAGGAGGAAGGAAGAAGGAAGGAAGGAAGGATTGAAAATCATCCCCACTATGATCTTCCCTACCACTATCACAAATATTACTCGATCTTGTATCTCCCAAACATGTCTTAATTCTACCCCTTCTCACCATCCTTTTTTGGACAATCTATAAATCCAAACCATCTTCACCACTTGCCTGGGTTACAGTGATAGCTAACCTGTCTCGCTGCCATTTCTCTTCCACCCTGACAACCTTGTATCCCCCAAATACAAAGTGATCATTTAAAATTATGAATCACATTACATTATTCCCTTACTAAAACATTCCCATTAGAGTCTTACTTCAGTCAGAAAATGAAAAGGTCTTATTGCTATCTATAACACCATATATGATCTAGCTCCTGCTTACTCCTCTACCCTCCTTTGCTATTTATGTCTTTCCTCATGCTTCAACTGTCCTACCTGAGACACTGACACAGCTAACTCCCTTGTTGTACAGTCTTTAGCTCGTGTGTCCTTCCAAGGCCATTTCTAATCATGCTAGCTGAAGTGGCTACCTTTTTCCACTTTCTATCCACTACTCTGTTATATTTCCCACATAGCATTTATCATTGTTTGAAATGATCTCATTGGCTTGTTTACTGCCTTTTCTCTCACACTATTCTCATAAACTCCAAATACTCATTTTTGTCTTACTCCCATGTCTTGAGTACCTGTTATACTGTCTGTAGCTGAAGACCCACTCAATGCACGATAATCAGGTGTATGAGAGTTCGAGTAGAGAGGTAAATGTGCTCAGAGAGTGTGTAAAAGCCTGCTCTGTGATGTATTATATAAGATTTCTACATGTCCACCTAAGACACCCGTTACATACACTCTTCTTCAAGTTATTCAGACACAAATGGAATTGCATTCAAGTAAAGTGAAAATAGGTCCGCTTTATAGGTGATACAAGTTCAAGCCCTATGTGGAGACTTTCCCTTTTGCAAATAGTCTGAGTTCTGTCCAGTGAAAATAAGCATGCATCCATCCATTCATCTTTGTGAGGAAATGTAAGTTTAGCTTATAATACTCAAAAGCAAGAAAAGCTTTGTGGAATCTATGGTTCACACCAATTCTGATAAGGATCTTCCAGAAGAACTAGAAAATAAGGAAAATTAAATTTTATTATGATAAAGTTATGGTGAATAAAAGTACTGGAAAGTTAGGGCTTCAGAGAGAGACACTGTGAGTCTACTACATTCCATAGGAAAGAGCCTTTACATGTCAGAGGCATGAAAAATCACTAGAGGAAAAATCCTCCATTGTGCAAAATTCCTAAGAATTTATTGTTTAAAAAAAAAGTTTATCTCTTTTTTTTCTTTTTTTTTTTTTTTTGTCTTTTTGAGACAGGGTCTCACTCTGCAGTTCAGGCTGGCCTTGAGCTCACTTGTAGCCCAAGCTGGTCTTGAACTCGCAATGATCCTCCTGCTTCAGCCTCTCAAGTGCTGGGATTACAGGCATGTGCCACCATGCCTGGCTACAAGTCTCTATCTCTTATTCTTGTTCCATGTTTCTTGTGCAAATGTCTAAGAATAATCATCCCATTTCCTTGGTCCCTTACTACTAATAGGTAGATCCAGGCAAAGGCATTCTTGTCGTAGGAAAGAGTAGGATTGTCTGAGACCCTTGTTGAGACTGCACCACAGCCAAGCTTCCCCTTCAGTCCAGTCCAGCCTCCATCTCTCCCTTCCACAGGCATTAATGTCAAGAGCACTGCCTAAAATAGTTCCTGCGTGCTACTCTCCTGCTCAAGTTTGCATCCCTGGGAACCTAATTTGCAAACTCTATCTTCAAGCACAGCAGGATTCAGGCGTTCAAATGAGGTTGCCAGCAATCTATATCATTCAATTCTACATAAAATTCATTCTTAGCAAGTCTCTCCTCTTGGTTGAAAGAAGATATTAGGACATTTCAACAAAATTCTCTTTATTAAAACCAATTCTATGAATATAAATTTGCATAATGACAATTTCTTTTTGGAAATTTTGATAAATGACTGCTAGAGATAAAGTAGGCTGGTGCGCCCTTCTTAGGAATTAGCAAATGAAAACTAAAGATATCTGAAAGTGAAAAAAATATATAACATAAAAAATTCTTTCAAAACAAATGAAGTGTTATTCTAATTGGATATATGAACTTGAAAATTACTCACTATGTGATCTGACTTTAAAAAGTGAAATTATTCAAAAGCAATGTTTTAAAAATTAGGATGGCCAGAAGCAATTACTATTAATACCGAAATGTACTACATGATTACTGTGTCAGATCTGACATAAGTGAAATGAGAATACAAGAATCTGAAGAATAAAAATTGGCTAAAATCCTAAAATGCTATGTCTAACCTATTAATTAACTAGAAATCAAGAGGGAAAGACACAGTAAGCATTAAATATTTTTACTGTGTTTCAGATGTAAATTAAGGTTTAAATGCCACGTAAAATTGCGGAGGAATTTTGCCAATGCTAAAATACTGATGGTACAAGAAGGATGGTAGAAAGAATTGAAATAAATAAAAACTGAACAAAGTTTTCACATGAAATGCTATTGGCTATTGATGGTGAAGTACTGCTTTCCAAATACTATATATATATATGACTTATTCGTATATATATATGTATATATATACGAATAAGTCAGTCTATAACCCTTACAATTCATGTTAGCACATGATTTAAAACATTCACACAAAGAAAAATAGAAACTAGGACCTTTCAAATGCTTTTAAACGCATCCTACCCAGTATAAACTGTGGTAACCTTCATAAATTATTAGAAGAAATAAAATTCGGGGGAATTGGTAGCTTTGTCAAAGTGACTTTTCATTTGGCAAATTTAATTTCAGAAAATTGCTTTTTGGAGAACTGCTTTTCAATGAGTTGGCCTACTAAAGTGGCCACCAGCAGGAATAGTTTTACATGCTGCAGGGTAGATAAACTCCCACTGAAATCCACACTTTGCTCCCAAGAGCACTGACAGAATTCTTAGCATTAACATTGATCAGGAATTTGTGGATCTTGAGGTCATCTCTTCACCAGTGACTGAAGCCAAGGATATGAAATGTGATCATTCCAGCCTGATCTTTGTGACTCGCTCAGAAGTTAGGAGCACAATCAGGCCCGTGAAAATCCAAACTACATGAAAACATTATTATACTTTTTCTATACTTTTAAGATTTAAAGAAATAATCTCTCAGATTTTCTCCTTGGATTCCAATATTCAAATTATTCTATACTTCTTATTGACAAGAATAATGTTCCTAAATTGAAGTGGACTTGATTTGATATATTAATTATTACAAACTTCAATAGAAAAGACTCCAGTATGCTGAATTTTATGACTTGTAATTATTTTAACTTGTAACATAATGATTTGTCTATTATTACTTTTTAGTATGTTTTATCTTCAAATAAATTAAGTTTAGCCTTGATAATTGAGGCCTGACATGTTTGTCATAAAACACAATAAAACTATATGAGTCTAAATTGAACCCTCAGATGATACAGAAAACTTTCTCACATTCTTTCCTTAAACATTCATTTCACAAATACTGTGAGCCTTGAATTCTTCCAAATTTTAGAAGTAGAGCTAAAACAAACTTCTTCTGGCCACAGGCCTTCTATTTAGCAAAGAAAACTAGTAGTAAACTGGTAGTATATTAGCTCAAATGTTCAGTATTACAAAGAAAAATAAAGCAAAACAAAGCAATAGAGAGTGAAAGAGGACTATGTAGGTTAGAGTGCTGAGAGTTTAGAGGAAAGGACTCAAAAATTAATACACTCAAGTTTTATTACACTCGAGAATTAAGAAAAAAGATGAGAAAGTGTACACAGAACACAAAATACGACCTTCATTATTCATAAAGCTGATCTAGAAAACACATCTGATGTCTGTGTGCAGCCAGAATGTTTAACATGGAAATCCAAGTGTAGACATACTCACTAAGGCATCTATTTTCAGTGCTAGAAAACTTCAGACTCCCCGTAGATGTTCAGACCAGTGTCAAAAAAGCAAAGCACAAAGTTGGGAAGCTCACACTTCCTGCAGGTGGACAGATCTCAAGGGGGAAAAGGAAGATACTCCCAATTCCCCCTTTTAATCTCCCCAAGTACGTAAAGTCAATTTGCCAATTAGACCATTGCTTCTCTGGCCCACTGAAATAGGATACAGCTAGGACAGGATGGTCATCGATGTCCCTCAGTGGGAAAGGAAGCAGGAAGACAAGTGCAGAAAGATTCCTAATAAACCTGGATTTTGTTTCTTTCTTTGTTCTTTTGTTCAGCCACTTTTTACTACTAAAGTGCATATGTACAACGTACGTGGGCAGAAAGTCAGTTGGGCTTTATCAGGGACACAGTCTGTTGAGCCAGAAGGCACTTCTCTCTTCTAGGGACAGAAGTGTTGGAAATGTCTGCCAGGGAATAACTCTAGCAGAGGACTACTGAATACAAAATGAATAAGGAGAAAAATGAGCCCATCAAGACAATAACAGACAGCAAATAAATGATACAGTAAATGGATTTGCTCCAAAAGCAATCAAATAACTACTGAGGACAAGCAATCAGTTACTGACCCCAAATATAAAGTGTTTTATTTTATTTTTTTGTCTTTGTAAGGCAGGGTCTCACTCTGCAGTTCAAGCTGGCCGTGAGCTCACTTTGTAGCCCAGGCTATTCTCAAACTCACAACGATCCTCCTGCCTCAGCCTCCCTAGTGCTGAGATTAGAGGCACACACCACCACACCCAGCTTAATATAAGATAATTCAGCCAGATGTGGTAGTCCATGTCTGTAATCCCAGCACTTGGGAGGTTGAGGAGAAAGGATCACCACAAGCTCAAGGCCAACCGGGGCTACATAGTAAAGCCTTGTCTCAAAAAAAAGTAATTGTATATATTGATATAAATAATTTTTATTATATATATATACATATATATATATGTTAGTTCAACTGGTAGAACAAAATAATGGCCTACCTAAGATGTTCATGTCCCTAATACCTATAAACTGTGAATATGTTAACTTACAGGACAAAAGGGACATTGTACATGTGATAACGAGTCTCAAAATGGAGAGATTTCCCTCGGTCATCTGTGAGCCCAATAAAATTACAAAAGCCCTTTAAAGAGAAAGACAATGGAATTATAAAGAGAAAGTAAATGAGATGCTGGAAAGAGAGGGTAAAAGTCATCAGTTTAAGATGCTATGCTCCTGATTTTGAAGTGAAGTAAGCCAAGGAAAGCAGGCGGCCTCTAGAAGTTAGGACAGTTAAGGAAATAATTCTCCCACAGAAAAACATCTACTTATGCTTAGAAAATGTCATTCTGAATTTCTTTTGCACAGGGCTAAATTTTTTTTTAAATGGTGCTAATTCACTGTTTTTGCAGCCTCAATACAAAGCTACCAGTTGGTTGCAGAGAGAAATCTTGAAGTTTGTATTTTGAAAGGGGTACGATTATAGTAAACCAAAGTCTAAGGTATGACATGGGTTAAAGTAGGGCTAAGAAAAGTAAAGTTCAGGAGCTCAGTGACCTGAATATTGAGGTCTCTAAGAACAAAGATGGCAATCTAGATGGTCAGATCTTCAATTAACGGGAAGGAGGGTGGTAGACATCCAAGAGGGATACGCTTGAAACACTACTGTAACTGTTCTACAACTACTGTAACTGTCCTACTAACCTGTTTGGAAACTTGGTTTCACTGTTATGTTTATCTTTTTTCTCTTTAAAATTAAAAAATTAAAAATAAATAAATGAATAAATAAGAAAAAAAGAAACCCAGGAGTCTATGGACACCTGAAGCCTTCTTTGCAAATTTCAGAATGGGTTGTGAGGATAGGAGGGGGCAGGACCACAAGGATTAACTGAGTCACTATTCCGTCTTTGGGGTCATGATTGGAAGAAGGGCAGACAGAAATTGATGCTGTCAGGTAAGGATTTTATTAGGTCTACAGTCTCCTTATTCCCATAAACTCAAATATCATAGCAGTAAATATTATTCTTTTTAAGGTAACCTCATATTTGGAGAAGGAATAATTTATAAGAAAAAAATAGTTTAAGGGAATTGAAATAGTAAAAATGAAAAAGAGAAACAACTGCAATGAGAAACTGCTCAGATGGAAACAGGTTTTGCTGACACAAATGTGAACAACTTTTGAAGACCTCTGGGTCTTTGGGCAGTCTTAAAACTCAAACCTCTGGTAGAAAGTTCCAACACTAGGGAAGAAAGATACGTCATCAAATTTGTCCTAAAAGTGCATTCTGGGGGCTGGGGATTTAGCTCAGCGGCAAAAGCACCTGCCTGGCAAGCTCAAGGTAGTGAGTTCGGTTCCCGGTACTGGAGAAAAACAAAACAAAAAAAAAGTGCATTCTGCTCTTTATAAAAATAAAATTCTTTTTCTACATTTTTGTTTCTCTCACACAGGAGAGCAAAAGATCTTAGTAGGTCCACATAAATTCAGTTAAAATTTAAAGAAACTTTAATTAGTCTTCTACCCCATATACTATAAGGAATGACAGAGAAACAGAAGTTTTTGTGCCTGAAACTAGCAAAATTATATGGGAGAGTATGTGATAAGGTAGGGTCAAGATGCTTAGCTTCCTTCAAATTTCTCAAAGTGGTTGCATCTCAGAAAAGAAGAAAAAACAGTTCTCTAGAAGTTTAGAAAGCAAAATATTTTATAATACATAAATATATTTGAAATATATGAAACAAAAACTGAAACCTTCCACAGTAAAACCGAGAACAAGACAAGGATGTCCATTGTCTCATCTTGTATTCAGTATGGTTTTAGAAATCTTAGCCAAAGCAATTAGAAAAAAGAAATAGAAGGAATAACAATAGGAAACGAAGATGTTAAATTATCTTTATTTGCAGATGACATGATACTCTACATAGAAGACCCCAAAAACTCCACCAGAAGACTACTAGATTTGATAAGCAAACTCAACAGCGAGCTCAATACAAAGTCAATGCTAAAAAATCAATAGTCTTCCTGGATACAAATAACAAACTTACTGAGAGAGAAATTGGGGAAACAGCACCTTTCACAATAGCATCTAAAAACATGAAATACCTAGGCATCAATCTAACAAAGGATGTAAAGACCTCTACACTGAAAACTACAGTATTCTATCAACAGTATTTTTTTTTTTTTTTTTTTTTTTTGGTTTTTCTCCGGTACCGGGAACCGAACTCACGACCTTGCACTTGCCAGGCAGGTGCTTTGCCGCTGAGCTAAATCCCTAGCCCCAGAAAACTACAGTATTCTAAACAAGGAGATTAAAGACGGTATCAGAAAATGGAAAAATATCCCTTGTTCTTGGGTTATGAAAAACCAATATAAGGGCTGGGAATTTAGCTCAGTGGCACAGCGCCTGCCTGGCAAGCGCAAGGTCATGAGTTTGATTCCCGGTACCGGAAAAAAAAAAACAAAAACAGAAGAACCAATATAGTGAAAATGGCCATACTTTCCAAAACTGTTATACAGATTTAATGCAATTCTGGTCAAAATTCCAACAGCTTATCTCACAGAATTATAGAAAACAATCCTAAAACTCATGTGAGACCAGAAGAGACATAGAACAACAAAAGCAATTCTGGGAAACAAAGGCAAGGCAGGGGACATCACAATCCTTAACCTGAAATTGTACTACAAAACTACTGTGATAAAACCAGCTTGGTAGTGGCAAAAGAACAAACCTGAGCATGAATAGTATAAATTAGAAGCTGCAGAAACAACTCCAGACATACTCTGCCACCTTATCTTTGACAAGGGTGCCAAACACATTCACTGGAAGAAAGATAGCCTCTTTAAGAAATGGTGCTGGGAAAACTGGCTTTGTACATGCCAAAAATTGGACCTATGTTTTTCACCATGCACTAACCTAAATTTGAAATGGATCAAAGATCTAAATATTAAAATAGAAATACTAAATCTGCTGGAACATAGATAGGTAACTCTTAACATTGCTGTAGGCAAAAACTTTATGAATTAAACTCTGATTGCAAAGGAGCTATCATAAGGAATCAATAATTGGGATCTCATCGTATTAAAAAGCTTTTGGACAGCAAGAGAAACTACCAACAGGATAAAGAGACAACCCACAATGTGGGGAAAAAATTGTTTGCCAGCTGTTCCTCAAAGTGTTATTATCAAAAACATGGGGCTGGGAATTTAGCTCAGCGGCAAAGCGCCTGCCTGGCAAGCACAAGGTCGTGAGTTCGGCTCCCGGTACCGGAGAAAAACCAAAAAAAACAAACAAACAAACAAACAAAAACATATAAAGAACACAAAAAAATCAGATCTCCCAAATTTAAACACCCAATCCAAAAATAAGCATCTGAGATGAATACACATGTCTCAGATGAAGAAATACAAGCAGCAAATACATACATGAAAAAATGTTCCACATCACTGGTCATTCCAGAAACGCAAATTAGAACAACACTGAGATTCCATCTATACCTAGAAAAAAATGGTTACTATTAAGAAATTAACCAATAACAAATGCTGAAAGGGCTGTGGGGAAAAATGAACACTTCTCCACTGTTTGTGGGAGTATAGACTAGCGCAACCACTATGAAAATCAATATGGAGATTTCTCAGAAAACTAGGAATAGAGGTCCCATTTGACTCAGCTATTCCCCTTTTGGGTCTCTTCTCAAAAGAATTTAAAAACATTGTACCACAGCAATATATGTACACCCATGTTTACTGCAGTAAAATTTGTAATAGCTAAATCTTGGAAACAATCCAAATGCCCATCAACCAAGAAATGGATAATAAAGATGTGGTATTTTTATACAATGGAGTACTACTCAGTCATAAAGAAGGATAAACTGGAGACTTTTATAAGTAAATGGATGCAACTCCAGTCCATACTCATAAATGAAATAAATCAGACTCATGTACAAACATTGTATTGTCTCACTAATGTGAAAAGCTGTATGAGTAAAAAGGATCCAAAATGTACAATACATATTGTGAAATGGGAAGAAAATGTTCAAAAGGAAAGAGAAACTGAGATGAAGAAAAGAGAAAAGAAGGATGGGAAAAGAAAAAAA
>NW_004955418.1:10429788-10506165 GCF_000276665.1 Chinchilla lanigera
TGGAAAGAAATGCTTATGATAATATTGCTTGGACAATTCAATGCCAATATTTTGTACTCTAAGTAACTAATTTAAAGATAGCAGTACACAGTGTATTGATACTCTCTTATTATCTTGTTTTGAAGTTTTATTTTTTCTCTTTCAAACAAAATTAAAATAAACAAATATATGAAAGTGACTTAAGAGCTAAAAGGAATTCATATATCATCCTCATTTACCATTGAAATTGTCAGTAAAAGAGTAAATCACAAAGGAAATGAAGAATATTCATTCATTCAACATTTATTGATCACCAACTTTATGTAATCTGCTACAAATAAGTAGAGAAGCCACTATCTCTCTGCTACTTAGGAGCTTAAAACTCTCGATGCATACACAAACAAAGTAGAAAACACTGCCAAATATTATGTTGTCACTCCCAGATTAGGAGCTGAAAGGGATCCAAGTCCAGACTGGGGAGCAAAAAGCCAGGGGAGAGCTGCGGATGGGCATGACTAGCCTGAGGTGGTCGGGCACAGAGAAAAGAAATTTGGGAAATGTGAGCAGCATGAGAAAAATACTAAGCAAGATGATTCCCAAAGACAATGGCAGTAATTCCTTTGATATCACTGTCTCATCAACTATTTACTGAGTACATTCTATGCACTAAACTAGTTTCATAACTGAGATAATACTAACTGGGAAATAGGGATCCCATAAGTACTCTCAGTATCTATGTATGCCATCATAGGGCAAAGTTGGAAAATACTATTAACAGAATATCATAACAGACCCTGGAGATAGACCACAGTTCAAAAACAAAAAGCAGGCATGGAGCACACAGCAGAGTATGAAACCATAAATGATAACTTCATGGGAGAGGCAGCACATGAATGGGGAGAGAGCTGTTATTAGTGGGTAGTTGTAGTAATGTAACATAGTAAGTATATATATAAACATAGTAAGTATATATATATATATACTTACTATGTTTATATATATACTTACTATGTTACATTTTATATATATATATACTATATATATATATATCATATATTATATATTTTCTAATGACATTTCCTGACATAGAATTTCTAAGTCACTTGTAATTTCCTGAGACATAGAGGTTATAGGAGAAACTCTTGATCTGATATTTGGTCTTTGGCCCTAGTGACTGAGACAGAGCTCCTGAACCTTTGCAATTTCCTAATTGGAGGGTCTGACACTAACCACAGGTTCCTTGGCATTTCTAGAGTGATAGGAACATGGTTTGTTCTAGTGAGGTGATTCTCACAAGGCTCCCAGATAGCTTCAAGAGAGGAACTAAAAATATATTTAGGGGACTGGAACGTTTGGTACCACTACCAATATCCAGGGGAAAACGGAGGCTGAAGGTTAAGTAATCACCAATGACTAGTACTATAATCAATCATGCCTATGTAATGAAGCCTCCACAAAAACACAGAAGCACAGGGTTTTGGGTACACTATTTGGACCACATATAGTGCATATGTGGAGGTGCTGTAGGACAGAGCCTGGAAGCCACCGACCTGCATTTGTATCCTTATATACAATGTATACCCTTTATAAGACATAAACAAACATAAGTATCATGTTTCCCTGAGTTCTGTGAGCTGCTCTAAAAATTTAATTCAACTCAAGGAGGAGGGTCATGGGGACCCTGATTTGTAGCTGATGGGACAAAACAAAATTACAAAATGCAAAGAATTTTTAAAACTCAGTTTTGAAGGATTCTTTTTTTCCCTACAGCATTTGTTATCAGTTGATTTCTTGATGATAGCCACTCTTTCAGGGGTGAGATGGAATCTAAGTATTGTTTTAATTTGCATCTCTTGAAAGACCAATGATGTTGCACATTTTTTCATATATTTGTTTGCTGTTTATATTTCTTCATCTGAGAAGTATGTATTCATCTCAGATGCCCATTTTTGGATCGGGTCTTTTAATTAGGACGGTCTGATTTTTTTCAATCCTTTTCATTTTCTGGATGAAAATCCTTTGTCTGAGGGACAATTGGCTAATTTTTTTCCACTCTGTAGGTTATATTTTCACTATGTTGATGATTTCTTTTGATGTGCAAAATCCTTCTCCACTGTTGGTAGAAGAGCAGACTGGTGCAACCACTGTGGAAATCAGTATGAATATTCCTCAAAAAGCTAGAATTAGAGATCCTATTTGACCCAGCTATTTCCCTTCTGGGTATCTTCCCAGAAGAATTAAAAACATTGTACCACAGCAATATATGTACACCCATGTTTATAGCAGCACAATTTGTAATAGCTAAATCTCGGAAACAACCCAAATGTCCATCAACCGAGGAATGGATAAAAATGATGTGATCTTTTTATACAGTGGAGTGCTAATTAGCCATAAAGAAAGATAAACTTGAAACTTGTATGGGTAAATGGATGCAACTTGAAACCATACTCACAAATGAAATAAGTCAGACTCACATGTGCAAACATCATATTATCTCCCTGGTGTGAGAAACTGAATGAGTAAATAGGATTCAAAATGTACAATAGATATTGTGAAATGGGAAGAAATTGTTTAAAAGGAAAAAGGATCTAGGATGGGGGAAAGGGGAAAGGACAGGAAGGAAAAAGGAAAATAAATGGTAGTCAGTTATACTATTAGTGCCTCTTAGCTCATTGAAAAGGAAGATTTGTGCTAATATCTATCAGAGAAATTTTAATGTCTTTGTACATGAAAGTAGTACCTTGTACTCTGAATAACTCCTTTAAAGATAACAATATGCAATGTATTATCTATTGTTATTCTCCTATTATTTTGTTATGAAATTTTGTTTTATATTTTTTCCATTAAAAAAATCAATTTTGAAATGGGTAAAAGATCTGAATATGTATCCCACCCAACCAGACATACAGTTGGTAAAAATCATGAAACGATGTTCAAAATCATATGTAATTAGGGAATAGCACATTAAAACAATAATGGGATGCTTATACTTACCCTCAAAGTTGAAAATGTTTATTCACACAGAAATCCGCACACAAATGTTCATAGCATTCTTGTTCATACTTGCCAAAACTTGAAATCATCCAAGATTTTGTATCCAATATATGCAAGGATCAAGAAGTTATGGACTGCCCATACAGTGAAACATTATTCAACAAAATAAGACACAGAGAAGACATGGAAGAAATTTAAATTCATAATGCCAAGTTTAAAAAAAAAAAAAACTAATGAAAAGATGGCATGTTGAATAATCCAAATGTATGACATTCTGTAAGATGTAAAATTAGCCCAAATGTAAACCAAAAAAAATTCTTTGCAAGTATTTAGAAGAAGGTAACAAGAGATGAATAGTAAAATACAGGCAATTTGGGGGACATTACAATTACACTGCAGTGGTGAGTATACGTCCTTATAAATTTGTCAGAAATCATAGGACATTCAACAGAGAGTGCACTCTGATGTCACCATGGATTTCAGCATTAGTAGATGCTTATTAATCATACAAATGTACCATACTAATGCAAGCTATTATGAAGACAGAAAACCTGGGCTTGGGGAGGTAAATAAGAACTTTGTATTTTCTCTTCAATTTTTCCATAAATACAAAATGGCTCTAAAAATAAACTTTTTAATTTCTAAAAATGGCCAATGTGAATAAGATGAATTGGGAGGCAGCGAGAGTGGGAGTAGGGTTCACTAAGGAGGTTTGCAATCACTCGGCAAGAAATGATGATGGGTTGGACTGAGGCAGATATTAATAGAAAGAGCAGAATAAAAATACATTTTGCAGTTGGCATGAGAACTGCTAATTACTTGGATATGGCTAAGGAGGAAGGGCAAGCATCTACAAATGGCTTCTAAAATTTTGCCCATGTAATAATAGGAAACAGGCCAAACTCGTAAGTATAGATTTTGAGAGATTGATATTTTTTGAAGCCACCACGCTGGGTCAGTGGCAGCAAGGGTTTATCAAAATACGTAGATAATATATATCCCCAAAAGAAAGTAATAGAGTAATACTGTATTTTTCGGGTCGGAGAGATAGCTCAGTAGCACAGTGCCTTGCTTGGCAAGCACAAGGTCCTGAGTTTGATTGCTGGTACCAAAAAAAACCTGTATTTTTTTATTTTAGAATCATTTTTTTCATCTACCTTCCTTGCCATAAGTCAGAACTACATTATTTTTTAACATAAAGGTAAGTCCATACAACCTAAAAAGTACAAAGTTATACATGCAAAACAACCTTTGCATTTTAAAATCGGCCAGAGTTACTTTGAATAATTGAAATATTTTGATGTTAAAATAAAATGCTTTCTTTCAAAGGAAATCCAGTATCAGTAGATACCGTTTACCTAGAGGCTGTTTCTCTACTCCTCCCCGACAAAAAGCTGCATCTAAAACAAGTTTTATTCCCCAATTCTCTTCAATGTAATCTGAAACTTAGTAGCAAGAACATCCCAAAAGCCTAAATTTAAAATGCATCACATTAGAAGAGAATACAGTAACTGAGATCCAAATAATTTTGGACTTTATAGTCTGTAGTCAACACCTTAAGTTTCTCTGGAACCAGAGCAGATGAGCAAACACTGATGTAATATCCAATGGAAACATTATCACAGCTTGATTATGTAGTAATATGATATATTTTGCATGCTGGTTTCATTAAAATAACATCATATCCACACAGCTCTTGAATAGACCATCTCCAGAGAGATTTCTTCAAAATTATCATCTTATTCAAATAGAATTCCTGTTTTGGTTGCTTTATACATCTTATGTTCTTCAAAATTCCAAAAGGTGGTTTGCACGGCCAGGAGACCATAGATTATCCTAGCCACTTGTTATAGGAGTCAAATCCCTTTCCCCAGTAAACTGTCCATCTTTACAAGTAACAAGCAAAAATTAGATTCTAACTTTCTCTAAAATGGTAGTGTATGACTTTAAAAAGCTCTAAATGTTTCAACAGCAGTCACTGTAATGGCTGTATATCATACAGTTGAGATTTGTGTAATCCTGTCTTTTAACTCTAGAAATCAGAACAGAGCCTCACTATTATACAGAGGGCCATAGTTTATTTTTCTTACTCCTTGGAAATCTTCCCCTTCCCCCTGCCATCCACCCATCCTTGGAGTATCATCAGCTCCTGCTAGGGTTAGATGAATCACCAGAATTTAGGCCTACATAACCTTACTTTAAGCCAACCTCTCATCACCACCTCCTCCTCCCTGCCCCTCCCCTCCTCCTCTTCCTCCTCTTCCTCTTCCTGCTCCTCCTTTAATTGTCTCCTGTCACAGAAGGGAGAGCTCTGCATGTGAGTGCCACGACTTGTCTGGACCAAAGCTCGTGTTCACTGACAGCAGTCTGGGGGAAAATGAGTGGGGAGAAATAGATGTGGCCAGAGGAAAATTGGAAAGACAGGTGGGAAATTTTAAAAGAAGCGAGGACACGCAAGAGTTTTCCTCAATCTCTCCTTTTCCCAAAATTACATACACTGCCCACAAGCTATTCTTCACCTCATTTAACATTCACAAGATTATGACTGTTTCAGGAGGAACACAAGGGAAGAGTTAAGGCTGTGAGAGGCCATTCACTCTCTCCACTAGGGAACAGAAGAAATGTGTAGTCGCCCCTCATGCTCGCAGAGTGACTCATTACAAGTGTTTATTTTTATGTCCAACCGGAGTTTCCTCCATTACTTCCTGTATAAAAGGATGAGGGTTGTTCCACACTAAGATGGATCACTAAGGTAGCTTATAGATTTTTCTTCCCATGAGACTTTAAAGATGATGAATATCAATCTGAGTTAGGATGATGCCATGGAGTCTTTAGGACAGACTATAGAATAAATTAAGTGAATTAAATAACCCTAACTGTCCCTACTGGCTGATGAATAAGGAAGACTATGGTTGGTACACTCACAATACAATCTCTTTCAAATAACAACAGTGTCTCCAGTGTGGCTTTTTTTCCTTATTCAAAACTAACTCTCTGCCATCCTGATATTAGAGGTCAAAACAGTACAAGCTACATTTGAGGTATAAAATTACTACTACTATGAAAATGGTAATGTAGTATAATAAGCCATAGCTCTAAATTAGAAAACATAACTATCTTTAAAAATTCAACTATATCTGAATCGGTATAGAAATTATTTCAATCAAATGGAATGTTTATTAGAAATATTAGGGGATGCCTAATATCTTCTGAGTAGACATAGAAGCTAAGAATGAGGTAAACTTACCTCCTTAAAATTCCATGCACTAAGATCTCATTGATCTTAAAATAGCAACAGGCTGATCGATGCCTGGAATATAATAACTGAATGTTCAGTAAAAATGTTTGCTTTTTTCTGGCCTTTTGAAAATGACTACTTACTACCTTTCACCCTATACTCAAGCCTTTTGCTCCTTCAAGCATGAAATGTGCATGAATATATCTTTATTTTTATTTCAAAATAGAATTGTATATATATCCATAATCACAGTTTATTTTATACAGCTGAAGTTTATGCTATTTTTTAATTCTAGAGATCAGTATCCATCTTAGTACTGCTTACCAATCACTGACAAAATGCATTTTTGAGAGTTCAGCAAGTGCCCTCATTTTCTTCTCTAAGTTAACCAACTTTTTCCAACTCAGGTAGACACTAGGAGGTTGGAGTATGGGCCAAAACTTTCTGATAATTTCTAACGCACATTGATAAATCTGTGGTATACTGCTGCATCCCAAGAATTTTATATATGAGTTTACCTATAATAAAAATGTACAGAGGTTTAAGCAAACATATTCTACTGTCAGAATTCTGGGACCATAATCTAAATATTTACCTAGCTGAGCGAGTTCCATAAAATTGATTCCCAGTCCTTGCCAACGTAAAGAATCTGGTTATACATCTTCCCTTAATTCAGCGCTTTTGGAGAATGGTCAACAGAAAGGAAGGAGGTTGTTAATTTTTAAAGGAGACCTGTGGCTCAAGGATCATGATAGTGAAAAATTAAGAAATGCTATGAGCTTTGGGGCATCTCTTGGTAGATGACAACTACTTAGATCTTAACAACAAAAAAATTTGTTTCAACCGACATAACATCTCCTATGAGATTTCACTTCAAACGTTCATTTTATTTTAAAAGCTAACATAAAATGACCAAAAAAGAGTACTTCTAAAATGTTCTTTCAGATAGGGTCTTAAAACTAAATGTCTAATGATCATTTATTTCCTCTCACATATAACTAATAAGAAATGTAATTTTCAGTTTTCTCTAAGTTTATCATAAAACAAACACTATTTAGAAAAAAATTAATCTTACCTAATTGTCCAGCTCAGGCCATAAATGAACCTAGAGAAACAACATGCTCTATTACAGGTAATTTGCACTTTCTCTCAATTAACTTATTAATATTTACAGTTAATTTTATATTACTTATTTTGCGTGGGTTGGATTTATTTCTTAAAATTTATAAAGGAGCAAATTAAGCCATTAGAGTGAGCCTACAGATATGTTCCATAAAACTACCTCATCTAAAACAGAAAATAATTTCAGGGTCAAAATTTACAAATAAAAATGTTGTGTTTTCTATTCAGTTATAAGACATTTTCGAGAATTTTTATCTGTCTTTCTCAAATTTTCCCCAAAACTCTTATTCAGTTCCCACTCCCAAATCAAAGTCCATCTTCACAGATAAAGAACAGAACATAAGATTTACATTTCTCTCAAATGGTATTTTATGACTTTAAAAATCCCACTTGTTTCAGTAACAGCAAAAGGAATGCCATAGCCCTCTCCCCAACACTGTTACTGATCTTATCCTTGTTAAGCTTTTCAAAAGCCAACACAGTGACACTTGCTCATTCAGAAGAAATCAAGTAAGAAAAGTAGGATTATACTCAGATGAGCATATACTCATTTCATGTTCAAGGAAATGCTCTGGAAGATTTGAATGTTTTCTGAAATATTAAGCATTTTATGGTCGAAAAAATGTACTTCTACTTATTTCTCATTCTAGAAATAGTTGGTTCCTTTCTGCAATGCCTTTGCACCCTCTAATGGCCATTTTAGGATTTTCATTTGGGAGCAATTCATTAAAGTATTCAAAGGTTTCATTTTGTAAATTTAAATTTTTATTAGAATAATGATATTTACATACTTTACACCTGTAACTCTGTGATTTAATAATCCCAAATATTAATTGCAGCTCACACCTCTTCACACTGTTGAGAAAGTAGAATCATATAAAGTTGAAGTTACTATGATAAGAATTAGGAAACACTCCATATTTTCCAACTATGCTGACCTATTAACAAGCTAATAAGAATTTAAGATTCTGCCTCCTGTGTACAAAACAATTCAACAGGAAGGCCATCATTAGGTATCACAGATCTTATTTCCTGATGCTGGTATGATAAAATCAACGTAGAATCTGTTTGGAATCTGTTTGTACAAGACACAAAAAGGAATACTAGTCTAGTACAAAATCCTAAAAAGAACAGTAAGAATGAGGGATTTTTGTTAAATAGGAAGATTAAACATACACGCACACAGTTTTATTTTACCTGATTCATATGTTCTCACAGAACTATTAAACTCATTCACCTCAGAGATCTTTTTTAAAACTAATAACCAACTGTTACTACCCTATTTAGTTTGACCCCTACAATAAAAATAATCACTTACTCTCTTTTCTGATAGAAAAATCTCCTTCTATCACTTATAGCTTTGCATTTATAAAATATTTAGGAAAATGTGAGAACTTTGGTAGTTTTGTTTCTCAGTTTACATTTCTGACAATGAAAACGACACCTGCTCTGTGATAAAGAGAAATAATTAATCAAATTGAAGAGACATCAGAGAAATTACTGCTTCAACTGTTACATTTCCAAGCAATTTTTTCTTTCCAAGGTGATGCTATAGCTGTTAAAATACTTTAAACTTGAAGAGGAATGCAACTTGAGCCCGCTATGAATTTTAAATTCCTAAACTATATTACATTCATATTATATTGGAAAAGTAGTTTAGAACCTATCCATGTATCTACACATCAATAATTTTAGTTTCAAAGTGCAACTTGTCATTAAGAACAGGGAGCCTTAACCAACATTATTAGGAATCCCATATAGCTGAATAAAACCTGAGAAGATAGAAAATACAGTATCATCAAGCAGAAATAAGACATTACATGGGATGATGCTCTGAGTATTTAAGGTTTCCATTAATTCCCAAATTGCAAGTGCAATTTAAATGTCAAATTTGGGGCAGGCTACCTGTAAAGGTACTAACTCCAGAGCAAACAAAATGGCACTTATAAAGATCACCAAATCTTTAGGCCCATATATATATATATATATATATATATATATATACACATACACACACATATATACACACACGCACACATATATAGAGACATTAAGAACATTATCAGCTCATTCAACTGAGACCTTTAATGTAAAGAGCCATTGTTAAACTATATCCTGTCAACATGAAGGACATTATCAGACCCAAAAATATTCTTTATCAACAATGATATTTTTGAAAACTCTAAAATCCTAAAAGCCATCTTACAGAGGAACATACGCATTACATATTACATAATCCCTCATGTGTACTGCATAAACTGAATAATTTGATATAAAACTGCTAAAAAAATTAATAAACATCTGGAAAAATGCTTTCATAATAATTATCGCTGCCAAGATATATTGTGTAATTTTGTGTACATTTTTTAAGAAAGTGTATATGCTTTGCTAGTGGGCACTGTAAATGACCACTATTAAACTATATCCTCTCAAATACATCCTACAAAAGACTGGTGTTCAATTACTTGATAGAGTAAAACCCACACTAACTTTAACTTGGAGTTTTAAATCATTCAAATGCATTTTCAAAGATATGAAATTATTAGGGATATAGCTCAGTAGCACAAATGCCTGCCTGGCAAGCACAAGGTCCTGAGTTCGATTCCCAGTACCAAAAAAAAAACAAATCAAAGATATAAAACTCTTAAATCCATTCCCACCAACAGAGTAACCCAAGAGTCCCAGCCTACTTACTGTAAAATTCTAGAGCATGTGAAGTTAGCCACACAACTCCAATTCTCATTTCTTCAGTGCTTTCCCTTTGTACATCTCAGTGACTACACATTTAGCCTCCTTATCGGAAGTAATTCTCTCACTGAGGTACATACATTGGAACTTATTAGATGGTAAACTACTTGCATAAACGACTCTCAGTCCTAATAGAACACCATACAAATTTCCTCAATGCAGAAACTGCATTGGTTCATTTTTTCCTCTCTCTAGTACTTGACAACTAGTAGGTGGTGAAGAAAAATGATGCTTTCGAGACTTGAAATATCATTATGGAAACCTGTCCTAGATTCAACAATTTTACTTTCCACCTTCCTTAATATGTAGATGATGAATAAAACACCTTCTAGGTGTCTTATAAAACTGAAACACATTTATAAAGTAACTAACCCAGCACCTGATATACAGAAGGCACTATATCTACTCAATAAATGTTAGTTGAATTTATTTTTCATGATAACTCCTTCCATTTCTATGTTGTCGGAAGACTTGCAGAATTTTCCAAATTCAGATCACTATCTTACTCTTCTTTTTTACTCTTTATTGTATGCTGTAATTTAAATATAACCATAGCTATAAAAATAATGAATGTAATGGATTCAGTCAATCTAGGGCATTTGAAAACATTAAATTCAATTTTTTCCCAGAAATGAAATAGTAAAATACCTTCCAAAAGGAACACTGAAGTTCAGAAATTCAGTTTTATTTTCTCTCCTGTTTTTCATCAAAAAGGAAAACTCCTTCAATATTTATAGGACTAAGAATAATGGATGTGCATAATGTTACCTTCACTTACGTTTCTGCCTTTTAAACCCAGTTTAAACTCAGTGAAAGGCCAAGAACGTAAACTTAATTATGCAGAAAAGAATGCTTTACCTGCAGTGCACATTCGGTAGACAAAATCCAAAAAAGGTAGGCTGCCTGAAACATTTACAGATCAATTCATTATATTGATTTGGAATGAGCTGTGCTGTAATTTAAAACATAGATTACTACAGGACAAACTTGATAAAATTCTATCTCTAAGGCACATTCACTTGCCCATATACTTGATCTGAGAATTTTCCACAAACAGTGATTTGCCTAACTTTAAAATACAGCACTGTATGTAAATACTGTAAATACTGGATTGTAATGGAGTAATGATAATAATGTATGAAATTTGTTTTGACCTAATCAGTAGCTTCCATAAACCATTTATGCCTTATTAAGAACAGGCAATGTGTTTCTATTTTAAAAATGATTTATTCTCCCCATACAATGTATGGACTGTTTCCATATCATTTCCTACATTTAATGTGACCCTTGAAGAAACATTTAAGGTTTCATTCTGTGCTGTTTGTCTTTCATGGATAAAGCTGCCCCTTGGGGAATCTGTAATTATGCTTAAGAGTCCTTTTAACCTACTCTAATCTCATGATGATTTGCTGTTTTATCTTATTGTAATTTAGAAATTTTGGCTTTTTTTCTGCTTACAAACTTAAACTGTAGAGACAATAATATCTGCATAGAGTACTTCCCACAAAACACTGTAACTGGGCACACTGGCCAAAATTTAATTACTCATCAAATAAACCTATGCATGAATGAGGTCAACCAGTTAGAGAAATGGTCAAAATACATTCTTTGCAGAAAAGACAGATTATTTATCCATCATTTTCTTCCTGACAAAATACAGAACCTAGTGAATCTGGGAATCAAGAGAGTGCAAGCATATGAAGTAATACTTTGCAGCTGAGACTTCCTTGACAGTCTGAAAATCAAGAGAGAATACAGGAAAGTCCTTTCATACTATTGCGTCCCTTGGTGAAGTCTCTCTTGGACTTTAGTTTGTTCATTTTAGCAACGATCCCATTAAACTTCACAATCTCTCAATTCTATTCCAATTTTAATTATTCTGTGTTCTTAATAAGTTAATTACATTGATAACAGAAATCAACTCATCTGCTGTTTTCTGCTATCTACATGAACACCTAAATCAAACATAAGTCACTCAAACACACAGGGAACTGTTCTAATTCAAGCAGCCTTAAATAGCTTTTGATGTATCATTCTCACCATCATGTTTTCTAGTACAATGAAATAAAAACTGTGAACATCAAACAGAATATCTCAATGAAGACAGAAATTCCTCTTCCTCCAGGATTCTTTTCTTTAAAATGAAAGAAGGATCCCAACAAAATTATGGCCTACAGAGCACATTATAACTAAAGAGGATTTTTAAAATGACTTTAATAAACGTCAAGAACAATTTAAACTTTCTAAAATTTGTTACCCTGTTGAAGAAGAGTAGTTTTGCTTTAAAGTGGCTTTCTTGAAGTTTGCCAAATAATTTCAAAACGACTACTTTTCATCAATAGAAATAAATATTACCGTGATATTTTTCCTGACATTTTTAACGGGATTTAAACTATCTAATCTTTCCAACTGAAAGTATTTGGACTTTTTATTTAGGTTATGAAATAAGCAGGAAACAAAGGCAAAACAAATTGGCTCTTCTCAGTTACTGTACTTGGTCTCACGGTTACAACAAAATTCAGGGTCTAAATCAATATTTTAAACTACATTTGTCTTATAATATTGAACTGTTTACTAAAATAATTCTTGAAGTGTAATTAATTGGAGAGGTGTAAGTCTTTATTTAAAGACTCTACTGATAGTTTTCCTCACTCAGATTGGAAAGATGCCCCTTTCCCGGCTGATGAGATCCCAAAAGCACAACCTTTGCTAACACTGCCACCTGCTGTTGACTCTAAATCATTTTCCAACTACAGAAATGGAAATGAAAATAAATGAAAAGTAAATGGAATAGAATGAGCAAATAGGCCTGGGAAAAAAACATCAACACAGATGTTAAAGCTAATTTGTGTGGGGAGCGTTCACTGTTTTTTTCTAACAATAAGTAAAGTTTTACCTCCACTGTCATAAATGATCAGAATGGCATCAGAGCCTTTTGGGTCATATACATTTGATTTAGGTATATTTTTTACAAGAACATTTTTTAATTGGACAGCAAAGAGGGAAATTCAGTACAAAATAGTGAAGGCAATAAGGGAATAAAGAAATTTTCTTTTAATTGAGTGAACAATGCTGGTGTTCAAAGACATAAGCACATGTGTAGAGACACAAGTAATTGTGGTTAAAAAAAGGATCTAGTTGATGAATAGCTGGGTATATGAGAAATTATTGTTTTTATCTTTCTATAGTTTTTAGGCTTCAAAAACCTTTCTGAATAAGAAATTGCAAAAAAAAGTAATACAATACAATACCAATTGTCAGTCTGCATTAGCAGAATGACTAAATTCAATAGAATTTAAAAGAATACTAACATTGTATTAGATTTAAAGTGCACTTTAAAGTCTGAGGACTGAAATTCATTTTCATAGAATAGCAAGAATGTCCCTCTCCCCCTGCCTTCCAGTTCCAGAGAACCATCATTTACAACAGGCTTGGATCTCCTTAGATGACTAATTGTGCCACTGGAGCCTTGACCTGACACTGCTTTGGTGAAGGGTGGGAACAGAGCATATAGCAGAACCTTAGTACACGAATTTCTCCTGTGCCTTCCAAACCCATCAAGACTTACATTCTATAATCCTGGCTAGTCACAGCCTATTTCTCTCATTTGGGGAACTCAGATCTGGTAACAGATAGGTTGGTTCAGTCTGATGTACTTTTATGGGATGGCAGGTAAATTCAGAAGCTGTTGGAGTTTGCACTAAGCACTAAATGCATGAAAATACGATGAGAATCACTCATATGCAAAGAGTAAAGAAGGACATGCTTGTGTTTTTTAAAAAAGAGAAAAGAAGCTGTGGCTGGTGGGGCATGCCTATAATTCTAGCACTCGAGACGCTGAGGCAGGAGGATCCCTGTGAGCTGGAGGCCAGCCTGGACTGCACAAGTGAGTTCAAGGCCAGCCTGCACTACACAGTGAGATCCTGTCTCAAAAAACACAAAAGAAAACAAAAGGAGAAAAGAAAACGGGGAAAGAGAGAAGGAACAATTCCCAGCAGCTTTCCAGTCCCACGTGAGCACAGCAGGCCTTCTTCCATAGGTTCCCTGACACTCCCCTGCATTGCACAGACCCTCTCATGCTACAGTGACACTAGTTTGATGTAAGATTCTATTTATTCAAGCCAAAAGCCTTGACTTCAACAATATGATGACTCAAAAAATGCAGGGAAAATTTCGATCCAACACCAAACTAGAATCCCAGCCAACAAGTAAAAAATTGAAAACATGTAGGTATTGATCATAACATAAACTTTTAGAGATAATCCCCTGTCACAGACAACTGCAACCTTTTCCTTGAGCTGAATCTGTCCCTAGAAACTGCAGTGATGACTGCAGCAGGTTGCGTTCGTAGTTCAAATTATTCACTTCCCTTCATTCTAAATTCCCTCTCCAGGATTCCCTCTTAGGGAAGAAATTTAATTCCCACCCCATAATCTCAGGCTTGACCATGTGTCTGCCTCTGGCTAGTCCAAAATAAACCTGAGGGACTTGTGGTGTCATCAAGCAGGAACTTAACTTTGTCTTGCAGTTCTACTGTGGTTCTCCTTTGTCTTTGGTCACACAGAAAGAACAGCGTAAGGATACATTCCATATCAACCTTCAGTAGACAACTAACATGAATAAGAAATAAGTTTGTATTATTGTGACTGAAATTTGAGGTTGATTAGTGCTACAGTGTAACCTGACAAAAACTGTCTGGTGCAAATCTCAAATAGATTTTCCTTATAAAAATGCTAATGGATAAAATGTAAAGATTTCATTATGAAGTTCATTTGCTTATTGCTAATAAGCTTGTATTGTGAATAAACGCTTTTAGTTTTCAAGCAATCATGCTGCTAATGACTTTAAGGGTCTTTACACACAATAATTACCAAAGCACAGATTTATAATCTCATCCCTACATCTAACAGCTGCCAACATGTTTATCAAAAAGACATATTTCTTCCTAAAAGATATTTCTAAGACATTCTAATGTTGACATGCATATTTTACTAAAATCTGTGGATATAAAACAGCAATGGATAGAAACGTTTTTTCAAATTCTATATCCTCCTTGTATTTTATGAAAACAACTTAATCCCGAGGATTCTGAGTCTTTCAAATAGTGCAAACTCAAAAGCAATTGTTAACGTTGGTCTTACTTTCTTTGTTATTTTATACCCAGTGGCCTTAAATTTTATACAAACCATATGCTAATTCTACTTTTGTCTAAGTACTTTTTCTTAAAACAATATATCATATTTAATGAGGTGGTTTTAGCAACCAGAAATAGGTGTCAAAAAGATAAAATTAAAGATGAAGACAATTCCGTACACTCTGTCACTATGATTACTTATGCAGTCTCAGGTAAATCACTTTACCTTTCTAGGCCAGTGAGTTTGCATCATAAAAATGAGGATGATATTCTATCCCTATTGCATACACTAGGAACCAAATAATACAGTATATGTTGCAACCTCTTCAAAGTATTACAGTTATGGTTACTTACATTTATATTAACTCCAGTTTCCTTGGGTTGACCACAATGTACATACAAAAGGTCCAAATCCAGTTCTATAACATATCACTTTAACTCCTAACCTAAAAAGGGTATCAGAGGGTTACAACAGAAGCAGCACAACTGATGGTTGCAGGTACTTGTTGTAAAACTTAGGCTGAAGGTTAAACTGTTTTTGAACTAAATCATTTTGAAAACTACCACTACTACTTCTACACTAATTATAACCAATCGCATTACTTCTCCACCATTATAACCATGATAGAATCCACTAATGAGAGAATTTACTCATGCAATTCACTTAATTATTCTAGTAGTCATTGGATAAAAACTTCATTTCAAGAATAAAACCACTTTAATTTCCATAATAATAAAGAGATTAAAAGTAACCCAAATATTTAAATTGCATATGCTAGTATTACTGTAAATGTCTCATATGTATTTACTCTTTGAATCCTTATAACAATGCTGTGAAGTAATTACCATTAATTATTGTTCAGGTAAGAAAACAGAGGCATGGATTAAGTTATTGGCCCAAAGTCATAGCTCATAAGTAGCACAACCAAGTTTCAAACCCAGGCAAGCAGTATCAAAACTCTACTTTAACCAAATATTATCATACTTGTACAATTAAAGCAAAGGGAACCGAGGAAAGATATGAAATGCATTTGTACCAAAAAATAAAAAAAATTATTATTTCATTAGCACATACCAAGTAATCTTTTAAATAATCCCATTTACTTGAATTATTAAAGTTTCAGGGTCAGGGATATAGCTCCGTGGCACAAGCACCTGCCTGGCAAGCACAAGGTCCTGAGTTTGATTCCCAGTACAAAAAAAAAAAAAATGAAAATAAAAAATAAAGTTTCATATTGGTAGACACCATGGAATTAATCAAATAACATAAATATTGATCGTCTAAATTCATTACCTTCTTTGCTACATGTTTTTCTTTTATACTCATTTCAAAACTAAAAATTCATTTTTACTTCATTAATAGCACTGAGAAATTTAAGTCTGAGTCAGATTTTGTCCTTGATAATGAAATGTACATGTAGAAAAGTTAAAATCAGAAACACATAAGTATATAGTAACTTTTTATTATATAGTAGCTGTAGCATCAAAAGCAGATTATTGATACAGGACAGTATGTCATAGGAATGCACTGAGACTGCATATGTAACATGTCTCTATTATATCCTTTAAGAATGAATATATAAAGGCTGGAGGTGTAGCTTAACATTACAGTGTATGCCTAACATGCACAAGGCACTGGATTTGATGCATCCAGCACCACCAAAAAAATAAGTGGGAGGATGAGTACATAAAGATGAGATGGAAAAAAATCATTTTATGGCATGACCCATGTTACATATATAACAACTTTGTGAACATACTTCTTGAAAGAAACATCTTAAATGAAATTGGGACACCACTGACAATTTCTTGTCAGTTATTACTTTTATAGAGAAGATATACCACTTCAATAGAGATATTTCAACATATAATTTGAGAATTCACCCACTAGCTGGGTGAAAAAAGCATATTCTCTAAATTTAAAACACATTTGAAACCCTCAAGAATTGCAGGATACAGTTCAATTTAAATAATTTAAATTTCATATATTCAAGTAACCTCAGCCTTTGAAATTTAAAGAAATAAAAGAAAATATCTTACCCCCAATATCAGGGAAAGGTGACAGAAGTTCATCAGTTGCAGGATAAAAAGAGTCAATCATTTCCAAGGAGACTGACTCTTTAGAAGAACAAATTTGATAAAAATGAGCCAGGGTTCTATCATCCATCCATTATATTTAAAAAAGCAGGTCCTTCAATCTAATTTGTCAAATGAAAAAATTCTGATAAATTCCAAAGGAAGAGCCTGTATATTTTTATACTTAAATTTGTTAAAAAACAAGTTATCAACAGAATGGAAATTATATTACACAATATCAATATGTCACAAAATAATAATTACTAAAGGGAGCGAAACATATATATGTCAGTTTCTGTAAATTTTCAAACAGACCTTCCTTGCTACTGTCAAGTGTAAAGAATGGAAACAACAATTGGAAAATGTCTACATTTTAACTTTTAAGAGGCTTGGTAAGGATCCTTTCTCCCGCTAGACGGTATCTGTTACTTTTCTTACAATATCAATAAGCCCAAGGGTGCATCTATACACATTTCTAAATTTCAATAATAACTGAAGTATTAAATAACTAATCCTGCATAATGCACTATTGCAAAGTAGAGTGTCTGGCCAATATGCCTCTTCAGAGAGATATTGTAATTGCTTCACTCCACTTTCAATGAACGATCTATAATGAAAGTTGCTTTTTAGGCTTAACCTAGAGCTATCCCCTTTGGGAAAAGATTGAGTCTTTGTAAAATGTGTTACAGTTTACTAATAAGAATGCAGAAGCAGCACAACTGATGAACCAGCAAATCTGCTCTGACTTATCTAGTCTTTGCTGAATGAATTTGAATATCATCAAAATACATTATCCTTATCCATAACCTGCTTCCTGTGATTTGCTCTATCCTCACACTCACTTCAAAAGGAACTTTAAGCACTTCAATATTTTATGTACTTGTGCTAGTCCTATGACATTGTATAAAACAGAAAAAAAAAATTTCTAAAGGACAAAAATGAATCTTTCAGTAAGGAAAGGTTACAGGTGAGATTTTAAAACCCAGAGGAAAAAAGGGAACATTTACTCAACAATATTTACATTTGATATTGATGCATAATAAACGCAATTTCTAAACTAAAACTAATTTCTATTAGTCCATTGAAAGGAAGTTAGTGCTCATATTGTTTGAGCAGTCTTACATACCTGTATCTGGTAATCTGAGCAACTACTTTGAAGACAACAATAGGCAATATAATAACCACTGATAATTTTCTATCACCTTGTTTTGAAATTCTGTATTATTTTGGTTTTTATTCTCTTTAAAATAAAAAGGTTTTAAAAATTATCTTCCTTGAATATTTATCACTGACCATCAGAGAAGCATGGTGAAGTAGATAAAGATCCTCCTACCACTGAGCAGCTATCCTAACTTGAACACACTACACGTATTAACTATTCTGTCTACCTCTTTCCTTCTCTCCCTCCTTCCTTTCCTTCTTCTTTTCCTTCTTTCCTGACACATTCGCGAATTCATTTAACTTCCATTGAAGGTAAAACACCTACTGAGCATGCCTCTAGCATGCAAAGAGAAGCAAGATAACTGTTCTGCCAGAGGAATCCTTCAGGTGACAGAAAAAAAAATACCTATATATACTTTAAAATCTTATGAGAAAGGTTAAGTTACAAAGCTTTGGAGGCAGGCAAAAAGGATAGTTCAGTTTCCCTGAGATTGAACATTAAGCAGTAAATGTACAAGAAAAGGCTCTATGGGTGAATGAGTAGGGTGATGTGGGGATACCTAACAGAAGAAACATAGGAGTTGACATGGCATAGCCTCTTCAGTTATGTAGTTGTACTTCTTGGGTAGGAAACAGAAGAGTGATAGAGTTCTCTGAAGTTGAGTAAATATACCCAAGGGTGCACAAGAGAGTTACATAGGTACAGGGAAAATATATTAGAACTTTATTTTAAAATTATTCCTACCACGTCCTTGTAAAATTCTATTTTTGTACATAATATACAGTGAATTTAATATTTTAAACCTTATATGTATCTTGGTTACTTTTCTGTCATTACTGAGACAAAATACCTAACCCACCAAATTAAGGAAGGAAAGGTTTATTTAGCTCACAGCTTCTGGAGGTTTTAGTCCATACTTGGCTGGCTCCAAGTCAGAATGGCACATGGCAGAGGGCAACAGCTCATGGCGGTGGAACATAGCAAAAGCAGCAAGTGCAAAAGAGGAGGATAAGCAAGCCTCTATTCCTCCCTTACATTTTATGCTGGTTATCCACCCACGCCCACACCATCTCAGTGCCCTCCTCTTGCACAGACTCAGGATGAATACCAAAACACATCCTAGCACAGGAAGGGCATGTCCTTTTCACCCCAGGATGTAGAATTGCTGAGTCACTTAGCCAAGCCTCTAGACACCTCAGGTTGACACAGTGTACCAACCATAACAATCCATTCCTTGTAAACTTGCCAACCACACACATCTCTTTAACACATTTTCCAGATACAAAGACTTTATTCTTATTATTTCACAACTTGAATATTATAACACAGGTTTAACAGATCTTAAGAACCCATATTAAGTGTATCAACATTATATTACATTAGCACCATAACATTTCACTCCTGATCCTCCAAAGACTCATGCATATCCTTTTATTCAAAAGGCATTTAGTCCACCTACAAGAATTGCCAAAGTCCTAACAGTTCAGCATTGCTGAAAAGTCCAGCTCCCAACTCTCCTCAGAGATGTAAGCAAACTCTTTAGTTGAAAGCCCCTATACACATGAAAAGTTAAACACTTCCAACATTCAATGGCACAAGACAAGTATTCCCATTCCAAAAGGAACAAACAGGGGGATATAAAGCACTGCGACCAAAGCAAGTCCAAAATCCATCAGGGCTAACATTTTGTCCTGTAGTTCCATGTGGAACATCCTAAGTGATCTGTGATAAATTATGAGCTCCATGTAGCTCCACCTCTATGACACTTCTGGTGGTTGTAGCCACCATGCTTTCTCTCTTGGGCCTGCTTTGCTCCCTCCTTGCAGCTTTCCTCAGACCATCCATGGTCCTGGCTTTTCTAACCTTCTGAGGTCTCCACTGCACTTTAGGTCTCTCACTCACAGCTTCACACATTGCCTTTTCAGGGGCACACTGCCTGGACACCCAGGACTTCTGAAATCTAGGTGGAAGCCTTTTTAACCTCAGAACTTTTGCATTCTGTGTGCACCTAAAACCAACACCATGTGGAAGATGCCTAGGTCTGCTGCCAGCTGGAATAATAGCTAGGCCTTCCTCTCTCTTTGCTGTAGGGGTCAAGAGCCAGGATTGCTGGGAACTCTGAATCCAATTCTGAGGAACAAATTCTCTATGCTGCCACCATTCTGGAAACTGGTGTGGCCACTGCCACCTTTCTGGAACATGGCACTCTGTGGCTTTCTTTTCAAAGCAAAGTCTTCCACCTTTGCAGTTTTGAGGCTGCGAAGGGTGGAGATTCATGGCTTCTTTTGATGCCCTGAGGCCATCTTTTCAATTCTATTCCTTCTCAGCAATGGAGATTTCCTCAACTTTATCTTTACAGTTCACAGCTTTACTGGAGCTTTCCTTCTGGCAAGACTCACAGCATTTTAAATCATCCTGCTGGGCTCTTTGTTCTTAATTCTCAACATAAATCTGGCTTAAAGCCCCAACAATAGCCATGCCACTGCCCCAATATTCAACTGCCTTGAAATTTCTTCTGCCATATTAATTAGTCTACCACCCTTAATCTCAGACATAGGCAAAGTCTCTGGACACAAGCAAAATGCAGACAAACTTTCTTCCAAGCCATAATGTATGTCATCTGCACTGCAACAACCAATGCAGTCCTTCTTCCCAGCAGAAACCTCGCAAACCCATTCTTTACTGGCAGGATCTCTATCAACCTTCTGGTCTTCCGAGCTCTGAACAGACTCTCCCATACAGAACAGCCAAAGGCATTCTAGCACTTTTCTTTCAGGAGAAATCTCTGAACCTTACCAAACACTTCCCACAAGGCATTTCAAAAGGCTTTTGTACCACATGGTCAGGTATTGTCACAGCAATGACCCCACTCCTAGTACCAAATTCTGCCTTGGTTACTTTTCTCTTGATGCCGAAACAAAATACCTAACACTGAAAATTAAGGAAGAAAATGTTTATTTAGTTCACAGTGTGAAGGTTTCAGTCCAGCTGGCTGCACAGCAGAGTGGCACATGGCAGAGGGCAACACTTCAAGGCAGTGGAAAACAGCAAAAGGAGCAAGAACAAAAAAGGTCTAGTAGCAAGCAAACCCTTTTCCCTCCATTATATTATATGTAAACTACCCACCCCAGGGCAGGTGTAGCACTCATACCCATAATCCCAACATCAGACCATGAGTCAATCAGAAACACTACAGTCCCATCCCATGACTGCATAAGGATTTGGGGGGACATCCAGACACAAACCATAACAATATGTGTGTAACTTATAAGTAAATAAACATATATAAGACACATGTCCTCTGAAAATTTTTAAGTCATAAATGAAGGGCAATCAGATTTTTAAAAATCACTGTGGCTACAGCCTGGGAGGTAAATTGAAAGAAAACCTGAGATGAAAAAAGCAGTTATGAAGCTACTATAGTAACCCTGCTGAAAAGACTTTAAAGGATGATCGTGGCTCAGTGAGAATGCCAAGGACAAGGCAGAGAATGCTTATAAGAAAAAAAGATTATAAACTATAAATCAGCTTCGCTTACATTATTCATTACCTTTTGGTCCAATACAATTCCACAAAGTTAATTTATACATCTTTCAAAAGCGGGCTTACAAATCAAGTTATAATGTACTATTATCTTATTTAAGATCATTAATATTCATTGATTAAATTACATTCTGATTTCATGACACTGATTTTTAAAAAGAAATGTAATCACTACCCTGGCCCCATCACTCTAGTTTTATTCATGTAAGTGAAATTGAAGTCTTGATCATAGAAGACGGGAGGGAAGGAGGAAGAGAACAGGAATGGGGTGAATGCTACTGGCTATCATAATACTAAGACTAGTATCCAGAGTATACCTATAAAAGGTCCAAATTCATTTCTATAACATGTTTCTTTAACTCCTAACCTAAAAACAGTACCAGAGGGTTACAACACCCCATTTTGCCACACTGGGGATGGGGCAAAGATAGTATTCTTTCTGTTTTCTCTTCTTTATATCAGATTTTATAGACCACAGATTTTAAAATATACCTGCACCCAAATAGATCAGTTCCTTTGCTAAGAAAAGAAAAAAGCAAACGAAAAGAGAATGGCAATCTATAATTTATTGTCTGGAGTTTAGTTGGATTTAACAAATTAGAGACATTTTGAATAACTGATCACCATTGCACTTAAATTGTGGAAAAAGAAAATATTCAGTAATAGAATTTGATTAAATTGTACCTTCAATTACTATTGCCCTAGCATTTTAAGAACTCCTCATACATTTTTGAATGAACGAATAAATGAATCATTGTTCAAATTTTATTTCAGGTCAAAGTACCTGGGCCTAAGTTTCACAAGGGTAGTGCTGTTGCCAGAAAAACTCCATGTGCTTTAAATTGGAAATACTTTCACTAATAGCAGATAACTTTTTAACTAGGACAAAATGAAATATTATAAGAGATATTCCCTAGTGGCATTTTCTAGCAAGTAGTAGTTTCTTATCCTGGCTTTCCAAATATTTCTAATAGGTTTCAGTAACACAGTTCCTCTTTTAGGTTACGCTGACTTTCCCACAATTCTGTCCATTGATTTTTATTGGAAGTGACTAAACAGTACGGTGGAAAGAAGTGGGTTCTCAAGGATTTCCCTCACAAGAATTTATGATGATATATATATACACATATCATTTCCATGCCAATGTTAAAATTCATTGTCCAATGTTGAAAATCAGTGTTTTAGCTTTAAAAAGCTATAAAAGCTTTGCAATGACGATATTCCTCCGAAAGGGTATAATATTCTTATAATTTTTCAAAACTCTAGAAATTTACTGAATTCAGACTGACAGTTGTGTTCAGAGAATAAAAGCAGAATGCCATCTTACAGATTCAAAAAGTGTTAATCACTCTAAATTTCATTCCACTTTTTAATGTATTCTGAAAATATCATAGCAATCAGGACTATATCACTGTTGTAATGATAGCTGAGGAGGCAATAGAAATCCTCTCTGGGATACTGAAATCAGACAAGTTAGGACAGGTAAAAGACTACTGACAGGGCATTTTATTTAGAAACAACAGGGAAGGTGCCCTCTAATCACAGTAAATTCATTCCAGTTTTTTATCCAAATTTTCAGATTTACTTCTGAACTAACCTTATATCAGGCTCAAAAACAGAATATATTCACCTCCAACAGTAAATTAACCGATGTGAGCACATAACATGTGGCTTTAAATACAGCATTAAATTACCCATCCTCCACACAGCAAGAATGGGCTCTGATTCATAGAGCAGGTAACAAACCTAAGGCTCTCAATCATGGCTGAAGGAATTTACGTGCACTGCAGACATTCACTCTCCGTAGAAGGTCACCGCTTCACAGCCTGGGAAATAATCCCTGCCAGCTGACTTGGAAAGTGCCTGAGGCATAGCTCCTGAGAGGCATAACTCGTCTTCTTTCAAGGCTAGAGGTCAGAGCCATGATCACAGCTCCGTCAAATTTAAAGGAAAAAGTATCTAGGGTCAAAAATATCCTAAGGAAAAAAATTGAAGACTAAAACTCAAAAATATATTGTGCTCCTCTGGGTTTTGGCACTGTGATGGAAAAACTTGTTGCAGAATATTAAATTTAGATTTTTTTTCATCTGAAAGCTTCAAAATAACTAAACCGAAACTGAATACAGAATCTGATGGCTGTCATGCTGCAATCAGTTTTGAGGACATTTTTAAATGCTACAAATCCATTTAAATGCTCATCAACCTAGACATTCTAAAAAAGAAAAAAAAATCAAGTTTAAGTGACTTAAACCTGAAATGTGAACAGCGGCTCAATGATTAAATTACTGCATCAATTAACTTGAGTACACAAAAAGAATGCTGCTCTTTCAAGCAATGTTAATTCTGCTCTGATCAGGCAGGTACCTCCTGGTATCATGGTTGTTGCTTCATAAAACACAACTCATACAGCAAAAGGAAAGAGATGATTTGTAAATAAGAATAAACTGCTGTTTGGGAACTAAATGTATAAACTAAATTGATGTTTGTGTGAAAAAACACAGTCATTTTCATATACTTCCAAGAGTAAAAACTCTGAAAATTGTTTTTGAAAATCATAAGACAGATGGAATTACCATTAAAGTCAACAAAAGTGGCTCGGTACCCATAAAAATCACAAATGAGTGCATTTAAAGATGAAAGGCATTTCTGGATGTACAAATCACAAAGGCTAAAATGTTTGATTTTGGTCATCTCTGCCAACTGCTGTTACACGCTGTCATTTTCAGAAAGGGAAAATGTATTTGGAAAAGCAAAATGAGCACAACAGTCCTAAATCAAGAAGTTGGTGACTACTGACAGCGATGTCAGCATTCAGCCTACCAGGGCCCTTGAATACCAGCGTTTTACAGTGTGTTTTTCTGACATATCTGACACTTCACAGACTCTGCTGCTACCTTCTTAGTATCTGCAATATTAACCTGCTTTTATCTCTGACCTTGTTCCTACTCTCTTAAAGGACCAGGAAAGAAAAAGCCTCCATCAAACATATTTTGTCCCATCATTGTTCTTCACCCCTTGAAACTCAGTTCAGAGGGCATCTCCTCATTGTATCCTGTACTACTCAGTTTACACCACAAGGTTTATTTTCATATACAAAATCTATTGCATAACTCATAGCTCTCTACCAAGGTAAATGTCACTTCTATTGCTTTGTGTTTTTAAGTGCATCTAAATTGCCATAAAAGGGGAATAAAAATCAAGAAGGCTATATCCTATCTCTTAAACGCCTTAAGCAGAAGAACACCATTTTTATCAACAGTACACTAGCTAGAAATAGTAACAGAAATAGCCATGTCTAGCTGCAAGGAACCAGGGCTATATTTTCTACCCAAAAAATCCAGGAAACAATAAAAAGACATAGGTAAGATCTCCATTATACCTTTTCTGATCGTGCCATATAACTCTGTACTGGGTGTCTGCTACTGTTTAGATTTACAATGTTAGATTGACACTTGAATGACAAGAAGATGATTACAATGAGAAGAAATAGAGAAAAAAAATATTTTTAAAGGAGAAAATAGCTAAACTAAAGATCCAAAGACCAGGGCAAACTTGGTGCGTTCAATAATGCAAAATATGCATGCTATGTATGCAAGTTAGAAACTCCTCAGACAACGGTATGTAGAGTTCAAGATACATTTGTATTAAACTTACCTCTGAATTGTACAGATTTAAAGCATATTTTCTTAAGATCCAACAGGTACAACAGATATTGTGGAAGGGAAAGAAACTGCTCAAAATGAAAGAACAACTGGGATGGGGGAAAGGAGAAAAAAAGGAAGGGAAATCTATAAATAAATATATACACAAAGTAGCTAAGATAATTGTACTACTAATTTCCATTAGTTCATTGAAAAGAACAGTTAGTGCTTATATTGTTTGATCAATTTTGCATGTCTGCACCTGAGCAACTACTTTGAAGATAACAATATGGAATATAATAACCACTGTTAATTTCCTATCATTTTGAAATTATCATTTTTATTTTTTTCTCTATTTAAAATAAAATAAGCACATTTCCTTCCACATTGTATCCATGTCAGCTACTATTTTTAGCTGCCTTATAGGCGAATGGAAATTAACAATTATTGTAAAAGATTTTAAAATAATTAAACTCTCTGTTTAAAAAAAACTATAACTTAGAGAAAAAGGCAAGAATATCTGAAGTGTTAATGCAAAAAGAAAGAAAGAAATATCTCCAGATAGTATATCTCCAGGTAGGATTCATTTATTCCAAGTACAATTATCTAAATATACTTTTATTTGTATGTTACTCATAAAATCAAGTTTCTATCTGATTGAGGAAAAAGTGATTAATTTTCACTAAATGTGCAGGACAGTTGGCATACTTCTGTCTTTAAAAACACTCTGTGCCCTGTACACAACATTCTTTTTTCAGGGCACCCTTAAAGAGATAGGAAGTGACTTTCTAAATCAGTTAACACTAAAGTACAAGAGGTCCAAGCAGCCTTAGAGAGCTGATAATAGCAAAGGACAAATCATTTTCTAAAATGATTCTATGAGGAGAGGAAAAGGAGATTTGAATTCCCAATTATTTGTCTCAAGGGCAATCAATCCAAATTTCATGCATTGATTTGCAATTACACTGCCCTCATAAAGGCAAGAGACTCTAATGTGCTCCAGTATGACTGGTAATAGAGACTTATTTATTTAATGATATTAATGGTTCTTTCAAACTATGCAGAGAAAGAAAACTATCACATAATAAATGCTATGAATTGCAAAAAGAGAAAAAAAAGCTTTGTCTCAGTTTAGGTTTCCCCAGAAGCAGATCCTGAGACAAGGGTTCACAGGCAATTAATCATCTATGAGAAAGTGATAGTGGAGCAGTGAGGAAGGAAAGCAATGGTAAGGAAACAGGAAAGTGAAGACAGCCAATGAAAAGCTGGTTATTAATCACATGTCCATGGGAAGCTGAGGCAAGAGGACTACAAGATCCAGCCCAGTCTGGGTAACCTTGTGACTTAGTGAGACACAGGCTCAAAAAAACAGAGACTGGAATATAGCTCAGTGTGAAGGTCTGAGCTCAGTCTCCCATATCACAAAAGCATAAATAAATAAATAAATAAATAAATAAATAAATAAATAAATGCCCATTATAGATAAAGAATCTAATCACACTGGGGAATTTTGAAAGCTGGTGTAGAACATGTTCTCCTGCATGAGAAGATAAGAAAGGCTGAGGTGTTTATATATCAATTCATGTCTTGTCAGTCATTAGTTGAGAGCTGCTTCCAAGAGGTACTGAGCTGTGCGTGGGGCATGGTGGAGCACTCCTGTAATCCCAGCACTCCAGAGGCTGAGACAGTTCACCATAAGTTTGAGGCCAGCCTGGGCTACATAGCGACTTCAGGGCCAGCCTGAACTACATACAGAGACCCTGTCTCAAAAAAAAAAAAAAGCATTGAACATCTAGATATACCGATCTTCTGAGCAGGAAGGCAACATGTAATCTAGTAATTAGAAAAAGTAACAAGGCCAAAACATATTGAAGGTAGAGTTGGAAAAATGGGCAGCATACACTAATAGCATAAGTGCAAGGAAATACTCATAGGAAACTAATAAGCCTATGAACAGAAATGTTCCCTAGATGATCCAAAAGCAAGATGCAGGTAGGATTTGGATAAAGGAAAGCACTGAAGTTGGGAAAAATGGCATGAGCATAAGTCATGAGGTTGGAAAGCGGAAGAGGTATACCAGGTCAGCGTTATAGTTTACATCTAGATGTCCCCGCAAAGCCTCATGTGCTCATAGGTGGGGCTTTGGGAAGGCGATTGGGGAATGGGGTGTGATACTCACCACTGTACTAACCCACTGATGACTAACCCAAATCTGATGTTGGGAGGTGAAGCCTCGTTGGAGGAGGTGGGTTACTGGAGGCATGGTCTGGAGGGCTCTATCACCGTCCCTCCTCCCTTGATCTCTCTCCTGCTTCCTGCCGCCATGCTATGGACTGTTTCTCCTCTGCCCTGTAGCTGTGCCTTGGAGCCACCCACTAGGGACAGAAACCTCTACAAACTGAAAGCCAAAACCTATTGCGCCTCAGCAATGAGAAAGTAACTAGGACAAATCACATATTTACCTTACCTTTCCTTACAAACTGTACTTGTGCTTAAGGAGAACATTTTTTTACTATAAAAATTCTTGTTCGTAACCATGCAGTGAATTATCATCTTAGAACATCCCCATTTTGCAACTCTAATAAAATAGTCATCAATAGCTGCT
The DNA here is from genome assembly GCF_000276665.1 of Chinchilla lanigera. Classification (NCBI taxonomy): domain Eukaryota; kingdom Metazoa; phylum Chordata; class Mammalia; order Rodentia; family Chinchillidae; genus Chinchilla; species Chinchilla lanigera. The sequence continues at coordinate 10,458,031 of NW_004955418.1, forward strand.
ATAACCATTAACCAAAAAGTCAGTAGGAAATTTACGTTTATCATTAACTTTATGAGATTGACAACACTGGTAAGCAAAGGTCAACTACAATGTGGCAAAGAGACAACCATACATTGTACACTTAGTAATGCAAGGCAATAATAAGTAAACCTTAAATAATCCCTGTAAATTTAACTACTGGCTTATAAGAAATATACGGGGAAAGAACCCCACAGGACAACCTAAGAAAATTCAGGCGTGGTAAACTGTACAGAGCAAACAATCGTTAATCTTCAACAAAAAATTGCTGGGAAAGTGAGAGTAAAGACATTAAAACATCATGTGGAGGCTGTTCAGTTCTTGATTTGAGTGAATCAACTGAAAACATAAAACTTATGTGGTGATTGAATAATTTTATGTTGGGTATGTCATATTATTTCAGAACTTTGTTAAAAATTTAGTTATATTACTGATGTAGTTACATTCTTTTGAAAGTGCTTATATGTTAGCTATTGATTCATAATTTTAAAAAGCTTATCCTTAAATTTTTATTAGTTATATGTCTGGAATTTATTTCAAAAATTCTAAGTGCTGGGAGATTTATGTATTAATTCTTGCTGATGCTGGCTTTTAATGCATGAGAATAAATTATACTAATGTATCTACTCAAATATATGTTGGGATACAAAGATGCAGTATTTGAGTAAGGTAACTTAAATAGTATTTCTGATCTCTTGTCTGATCCCTGAAGGCTATAACCTCTTAAAATAACCACTCATGGAAAGAAGTATAGGACGTATCTGAAAAAAGTAGTTAGGACTAACCAGTATATGCAATATTACCATGAGAGTCTTCCAAGGTAAAATATCCACGTAGAAAGGAAACAAAAATCAATCTTAAAAGACTCCTATATCTGTTGATTGGCAAGGAAGGATCTTTGGTCTAGGAATTACAAAACTGCCAAACACCTAGCTTTGTAATCTCATACAACATTTTTGTAGGTACAGAGCATGAAAGTACAGGAAACGAAATAAGTAAGAGCAACAATAATTGTATTGTAGGTGTCAGCCTTGTCAGCCTTGGCACATTTTGCATTACTTTGTTTGAACCTCACAACGAACGTGTAATGAGAGGCTTGAAGTTAAGAGCGTCCTGCCTCAGCCTCCTGGAGTGCTGGATTTACAAGTGTGCACCACCATGCCCAGATGATACATACTTATTAAAAGATTACTGAATGAGGTAGACATCAATATATACTACCACTTTGTACTTGCAAAACGAGGTTTTGCAGGTGCCATTAACTTATTTAAAGTCAGTTACAGAAGAGACTTGGTCCACTGGGTATTCCTGGTTTACATAAGAAGATAGCGTGCTTGGAAAACTCAGTCAGATGGGACAATATTGGCTGAGGGAAAGTTATGAAGCGAGATGAGAATTACTGGAAAACTGAAAATGGTTTCCACGGACCTACATTTTTTCTCCACCCCGCACTTGCCTCTACACAGCTCGGCCTCGGGGCACCAGAACCAGTGCACCCACTGCGCCAAGGCCGCCCCTCCTCGGTGGCGCGCAGCCTGGGACCTTCAAACTACATCTCCCAAGAAGCCTTGCGAGGACCCAAGAGCTATGCCGGAAGTCGGGAAGGCTGCATCCGGCGTTGGGAAAAGTGCGAGTTGGCTTTTCCCACTGTATCCTGTTCGCGGCTACTCTGATTACACTGGGTTAGTAGCAGCCGAGGGGAGTTCGTCGGCCCCACGAGCCCCTCTGGGGACGGAGACCTGTGTCCCGGGCTCGGGCCCTGGGTCTCGCGTGGCGCACCCTTGCGTGGGGTGGACGGGCGCCGGGGTCGGCGCGCTGGGGCTCCCGGGGCCGGGCGGCGGCGTTTCCAGCCCAAGTTTTGAGATGGGTTATACCAAAAAAAAAAAAAAAAAGACAGACGAAAAGAGTAAAAGCCCTACTTTAGATGTGATTTTACTTTTAAAAAAGGATTCTCACAAGAGTGGCAAGAATGTAAACCCTAACGGGTTTGACCCTTTCAAGAGCCCGTAGGGGTGTGCACGTGATTGGCCGCCCAGGGCAGGGAGTGGGATGCATTAAATAGGGGAGATTTAAGTGAGCGAGTCTTATATGGGGGCTTCTTCTGTCGCATTCCAACCCTGTGACCTCGGGCAAGTTTTGAGCCCCAGGTTACTACAGGTCAGTAAAAGTGGATGTTGATTTAGTTAAACTGTAATTCCTTTTAAACCTAAGACTGCTGTAATGACCTCTCAGAATAGTTCATCCTCATCTTGGGAAGGAAGTAGCTCTTTACTGTGCCTTTAAATCCTTTTCATCTGACCTGGCAATAAATGGAGAGGTTAACAGGCAGGAGAGCTAAATGTCAGATCTTCTGTACACCTCTAGAATGAGTAACGCGTCGTTTCTAGGTGTCTCTTCTGTTGGGAAACCAAAGGTGCACAACGTACAGTTGTTTTTTTCTTCTTCTGTTGTTTAAACTTCTTCAGAGAACGCTGTATACATGAGTGCTGCACTGGAGGTAGTGAATGACTTTGTGTGTTTGGAGAACCATTTTGCAATCACCTGGATTGATCTGTAGCAAGAGCCACCTTGACTAAGAAAACACAGGACAGTGAAATACTGTTTAAAAAAAAAAAAAAAAAAAAAAAAAACCCTGGTGAAGAAACTGTAATAAAAGTTTGTGAAAAATAATTAGAAAAGAAAGCGCGGATGAGACACCAAATAGAGGTCTGTTTAGCAGTGCTTCAAAGTCATAAAAAGTTACAGCTTTTGTTATTCATAAATTTTTAAAGTACTTAAATTGAAAGAAATGGGGATATAAATCTAGAGTAAATCGAAAGAAAAAAATTGTTTCTCAATGCTGAGATCACGTCTAATTTAATTTGTAAACAGTTTAAGTATTAGGTTTTTTCCATTCCTGTGTGTAGGTTTTAATCTCTTGTAAGTAACAGACACGAAAAGGAAATAACATTTAGAAAATAAGAAAGTTAATTGTTAGCCCATTTTTGCCTAAGTTTTGTTCTACCCTACAAAATTGATCAGCCAGATTGCTGTTTCGAATCCTAAGGCCACAAATGTCAAAAATTATGGGTTATAACTAAAAGGTGTCCGGCTGGCAGCGCAGAGAGTAATAAAACAATAAAACACGTTTATTGCTTTAGGGCACGGAGAAGATTGACAGAGAAAGAGAATCTTCTGGGGGCCGGGTCATGTGGACAATGGTTAAATACAGTCAGGCTAGAGGCGGGGTTTAGGGGGTGGGCTAGCTCAAGTGGTAGGCTAACATTGGGCAGGAATGTGGGAAAATGAAACAGGATATTACATAAAGAGGAGTAGGAAGTCGTAATTTGACTCCGGGAAGAAGGGTGGGGCTTAGCACATGGCCTCTAAGGGCCAGTGCCATATTGACCATGGCATGTAGTCTCCAATAGGCGGTGCCACAGCGACTACAAAGGAATTATGGAAACCTTTCAGTAACTTTTCACGTTAGCCTAAGTATCTGATTGTTAGAAATGGTAGAATAGTTAGAATCCCAAATCTTTTCCTAAGAGCATTTCATAGAAGAAAAGAACCTGTCTTAAAAGAATACTTTAAAAAGATCGTAGACTATTGAAACATGTTTTCATACACACAGTTCAGTGTGTGCCCTATAACATGTAATACATGATTAGATAACATTTCTTAAGTATGGGACAGTGACTTCAGAATGACAATGCAGATAGAGTTAATGATTTAAAAAGCTCTCTGATTCAAGAACATTGACCAACAGAACTTGTGTCTAATAATAGATCAAAAATATCTGGTCATCTAATATGTGACAAGGGTAATACTGCAGTGCTATGAGACAGAGTAGTTTTTCAAGAATAGTGCTGAGTCATAGGGATTATCCATTGGAATAAAACATATCATGACCTAGCCTACCTCACAAGAATCAGTACCATATGGATTGCAGAATTAACTGCAAGGTAAAGCAATAAATTATTTTTATGCAAAACTTAGAAAACTATTCAGTAGTTAAGGATAGAATAATAATTTCTTGAAGGGCAGGAACCTATAGCTGGTACCATAGAATCATAGAATACCACAAAAACGCTCTGCCTTTATTTTAATCTGCCTTAAGTTCTCCCTTTCATGTCCTTGCTCCATAGTGAAGTCTCTGTGCTACCTGCTGCCTTTTATAATGTTACTACCCCTCCCCCATCTCAAGCCTCTTTTGTGAAATCCTTGATACATTATTTTATTTTATTTTATTTTTGTTTTTTTTTTGGTTTTTCTCCGGTACCGGGAACCGAGCTCACAACCTTGCGCTTGCCAGGCAGGAGCTATGCCGCTGAGCTAAATCCCCAGCCCCCTTCATACATTATTTTAATACCCACCCATGGGCACATAAATTGAATTATAATTCTCAACTGATAACAGTTTTGAAATGAATATTGTGATGACAGTTGACTACAATTGTATTTAGACTATTGTTTTGCAAACTTATTCTAACATAACATTTATCCGTTGCAAAAAGTTTTTCTCCTCTTTTCTTTTTTAAGGAAGAAATGTCTTCTGGTAAAGGAACTCCAAAACGGGAAATAGTTTCTGACTTTCACAATTCGGCTGCCGAAGGAGATGTTGCCAAGTTAACAGGAATACTCCGTCATTCTCCGTCTCTTCTCAATGAAACTTCTGAAAATGGCTGGACTGCTTTAATGTATGCTGCAAGGAATGGCCACCCGGATGTTGTCCAGTTTCTGCTTGAGCAAGGGTAAACATTTCAGGCTCTGCCACTTGAAAGGGTTTGTGGCTTAATTCTGGGTTACATGTATCCTTTGAAATTCCCTACTTATATTATTGGGCAATTAAGTAACTCATTAATCAATATATTATATTAAAAAAAAGCATAATTTCTAACTAAAAACTAACTTTTTTTTAACTGCTCCTGGGAATTAAACCCAGAATCTGGTGCATGTCAAGCAAGCACTGTACCTCTGAGCTACATCCATGGCTATGTTGTTATTATTATTGTTATTGAGAAATTAACCTTTCATACTTAACAGTATATGTGCTGCCCAAGCAAGCACAACCTGTCCTATGTAATAGGGAAGCAAATTTATAAGTAGTCTAATCTTTTTTCTCCCAAATAAAAAATAAAAACCTTATTATGATTATGAAGGACTCTATAAAATTTCTGCATGTCTTTATGCTACATAAAACTACTAGTTTTTGTAAATAATTACCCAGAAATTGTAAGTATCCACTATCTCTAATCCTTCCTCACTGTGATTATTGATTCTTTTAATCGTCCCAGTAGTAAGCTGTGTACCAAAATACGAAAGCGTGTATAAAATCATTAAATGGAGGCACTGTAATGTGTACCTAGAAATATTACTGTGAAATATATATAGGAGAAGGTGTTTGCTTCCAATTTTATTTTTCCTGCCCAATTTTTTTCTTCCATCTGTAGGTGTGATAGATCAGTTGTCAATAAATCAAGGCAAACCGCACTGGATATTGCTGTATTTTGGGGTTATAAGCATATAGCCAACTTATTAGCTAATGCGAAAGGTGGGAAGAAGCCTTGGTTCCTAACCAATGAAGTGGAAGAGTGTGAAAATTATTTTAGCAGAACACTACTGGATCGGAAAAGTGAGAAAAGAAATAATTCTGACTGGCTGCTCGCTAAAGAAAGCCATCCGTCTACGGTTTATATCCTTTTCTCAGATTTAAATCCCTTGGTCACTCTAGGTGGCAATAAAGAAAGTTTCCAACAACCAGAAGTCAGGCTTTGTCAGCTGAACTACACAGATATAAAAGATTACTTGGCTCAGCCTGAGAAGACCACCTTGATTTTCCTCGGAGTAGAGCTTGAAATGAAAAATAATTTACATAATCATGTTGGAGAAGTCCCAAGAGAAGAGGAAGATGGGTTGGTGGCCTGGTTTGCTCTAGGTATAGATCCTATTGCTGCTGAAGAATTTAAGCAAAGACATGAAAATTGTTATTTTCTTCATCCTCCAATGCCAGCTCTTCTACAGTTGAAAGAAAAAGAAGCTGGTAAGATATGAACACTGCTTATTTGTTTTGGTAATAATCTGGCTTTTGAACTGAGTTGAACTTACATATATTTATAATTTCCAGGAAGCACATTTTTTCTGGTAAGCAGTAAAATTAGTTTGTTAGAAACTTCCTGAAATGTTCAATCTATAGCACCGCTGTCTTGGGCAGTCACAATGTTTTAATCACCCAAATTAGCTTCCTAAAATTAACCTTAATGTATGGTGAGTTCATTTAATTCTTGAGCCACTGTTATGCACTGAACATATCTCAAAGCCCTCAACTGCTTTGCCTTTTGTTGCTGAGTCGTTTTATCCCATGGTAAGAACTAGAGTTTTAATCTAAATGCCATATAAATATTGTAAGCTGGCCTGTGTTTTTTGTATGAATGCACTTTTTAAACCTCATATTAGATGTTTTAAAGTGTGAATTACAGGAGGAATGACAGCAAAATATGGAAGTCAATGATGAGGTAATGGGATATTATAATAGCCCAGGTAGGAAATCCAGTGGCTTGCACTAGAATGGTTGTAAGGAACCCGAGAGCTTGAGATATTCTGGATGTAAAGCTGGTAGACACTGGTCTATAGTTGAGACCTTTAGAAGTGAGAGGTAGATGTAGAAACCTTGTCCTGGGCACATATTAAAGTGCTAGTAATAGACATGGCAGAAAGGGGTACATGGTGAAGTATAAGTGGAGATAAAATCAACAATAACTGCAAATAGATTAAGTAAAGAATATAATAAAGAAAAAAGCAAGAGTGACTTCTAGGAGATTTTAGTAGTGATGCTATTTCTTTATAATAAAGGGTGATGGATAGGGCAGTGACAGCAGGACAGACTTGGAGTAAATGAAGAATTTTCTTTCAGATTGAATTTTTGAGAGGGATCTTAGACTCTAGAACTCAGGAAAGAGGGCTAGTAGAGAGACTCACTGCAGCCATCAGCAAAGTGATATTTAAATCCCAAGAAACTACCAGGATTATGTAGAGAATTGAAAGCAGCAAGGAAATCACCTAAATCCATCGAAATGTACAAGTCAGGTCTAAGCAGAAGGGCCAGAGAAGGTGACAGTGTCACCATAACGTCGGAGGAAATCAAGACAGCAGAGTATTTCAAGAGAGTGGTCAAGTATGTCAAATGCTGTTAGGAGTTTGAGTACATTTTTTTTAAAGAACCTTTAGTTTTGGTATGATGAAGCTGTTGGTGAATTTAGCACAAGGAGTGTCAGTGGCATGGACAGAACAGAAATGAGTTAAATGAAGGGCAAGGAAGAGTTCCTTTGTCAATGTCTACCTTCCCTTCATGATGGGGGGCTTTCCAGAGACTGTGCAGAGAGCCTGCTGAGATATATTTTATCTCCATACCTATGCAAAAATCACTGGACTTTTCTTGAGGTTTTTTTAAAACTCTTTGGGCATACACAGATCATTTTCATCTTATACTATATACGATTTTGTATATCTCGATGTTTTGTCTATGCACATGTATGTATATATACTCCCAATATTGTAAGATGAAAATGATCTTATAAGTGAGCTGATCGCTTTATTTTTATTTTTTCTTTGACTAGTAAGGAAACTGAGGTCCCTAAACTCACTTGCTGGATAATCTTACAGTGTTACTTTTCTGTATCTGTTTCCTCTTGTAGAAGATAAGCATAATTACGGTACCTTCCTCCCTCATGGGATTTCTCTAAACATTAAGTAAATAATTTGGTTTTTTTTTTTTTTTTTTTTTTTTTGGTACCGGGAATTGAACTCACAACTTCGCACTTGCCAGGCAGGCGCTGTGTTGCTGATCTATATCGCCAGCCCTAAGTGAATAATTTTATATAAAGTTCTTTGCATGGTGGTTGGCACACAGTACTTGATGAGAGTTATTTTTTCCTATTTTGATGATCCTGAAGTACACTGCTCTAGTGTAAATTACATGTTAGAAGGTAGTAGGTAGATATTTAATGTTGCCTGCAATTCACCGACTTTCATTGTTATTTTCTCAGTTTAAATGCTGTTTATTATAGTTTTGTTTCAAAATTTCATAGGTCAAATAATGTATTTTAAGGAGAGCAAGTTCATCAGCCATTTAAAAAGAAGTTTCTAGTCTTACTAACTCAGTTGTGGTATGTCTAATCAGGCCATGTTAAATACCAGTGAGAAGGGTATAGCCAAAGTATATACATTCTATAATGTATACTATGAGACTTTTTCATAAACAAAGGTAACCACAGCTGTTGTATGTGTAATATATTTTAATGGCATGGACCAGCCTGAAGTGACTACCATTTCCTGAATGTTTCCTTGACAGTTCAAGTCTCTGTTAGGAACTGACTTTGTAGTATTTTACTGTTTTGTTTTAGTTTGGTTTTTGCAGTGCTGGATATCTAACTGAGCTTCCCACGTGCTAGCCATGCACTCTACCAGAGTAACATCCACAGCACAGCTGTAGTGTGTTTTTCTAAAAGTCATCATTGTAAAGTCATAGTAGTAAATTCACTACATACTACAAGTATGTCCACCGAAAATTTAAAAATCTCTGGTTAAAAGCCTGAGGTGATAGTGTGTAAAGTGGATTATTAGTTCATCTCCCTTATATGAGAATTACATTTTATTCAAATTAAAGTCAAATCTCATTTTCATTTTTCTTCTAAAAGATTAAATCTTTCAAGGGATGAATGCACCACATAAAAACAAATACCAAAACCACTGATCACAGCTCTTCAGAAAACAGCGTGCATGTTTATTATTGCTTGAGCACATTATACCTACATGTTAATTTTTTACAGTTTATCACAGCATAAGACCTTTCTGTGCTTTTTAAAAAGGTGTTGTAGCTCAAGCAAGATCTGTTCTTGCCTGGCACAGTCGGTACAAGTTCTGCCCAACCTGTGGAAGTGCAACCAAAATTGAAGAAGGTGGATATAAGAGAGTGTGTTTGAAAGAAGACTGTCCTAGCCTCCATGGCGTTCATAATACATCGTACCCCAGAGTGGGTAAGCCCTTTCTTTTGCAGTTGCCTGGAATCCTGGGGAATAAGACATTTCTAGAAAGACAAATTTTTAAAGACACTAAAAGTTTTAACTTTTTATTAAGAGCATAGTTTCCTATTAAAACTGTAAGTATTAAAGTATTACGTACTCGGGGCTGGGGATTTAGCTCAGCGGCAAAAGCGCCTGCCTGGCAAGTGCAAGGTCCTGAGTTCGGTTCCCGGTACCGGAGAAAACCAAAAAAAAAAAAAAAAAAAAAGTATTACGTACTCTCACGATTTTTTAATCAAAGACACTGTGCCTAATTAGTCATTTCTTAATGGTGGCCAATTTGATATGAGTTCGGTGTGCTGAGGTACGTGATTTTAAAAGCCAACCACTCTGACTCCTCCTTTGGAGAGATAAAGAAAGCCCCTAGCAACTCAGTGCCCGCTTAAAGCATTACCAGAGCAGTAGAGTGGGGAGATAGGCTCTCATTACTGCTAGTGTTGCCTATACTTTCTTTCCTTCTGATTGCTGCTTTGGGTCTGCTGTAGGTTTGGAAAGCTGATAACCTAGCCCTTTAAAACTGTGAAACACAGACAGACTCAGCAACACCTGAGGAGGTCTCCATGGAGTAGAATGCATAGCTTAGTGACATCTGTTCTTCTTGTTCAAGAGCCTTTTACATTTAATTCCTAGTTCTTAATCGTGATATAGTAAGGAGAATTTGCTACATTAATGACTTTCTGAAAGGTGAACTCTTTTAAATTTTTTAATGACTTTAACAAAGAGCCACATGACCTTTTAAAAATATTTTTCTGGAATAGAAAAGAGGGAAATCTATTGTATTTACTATAAAACTTTAATATTTTCCATGTCCATGTATTACAGTCAGACTTTTTTCTCATTAAAAAATAATATGCATACCATACCCTAAGTAGAGAATAAATGTTGCTAAGATTGTGGGAAGGAAAGCAAAAACAGTCTTTAGCTTACTGATAGTATTCTCTGAAATTTCTCTGGAGTATTCCATCATCAACCATATCAGAGCAGAAAGAAACAATTTCCTATAAACAGAAAAGAATCTTGTTCCTAGAGGAAATACACCTTAATATTATCCTACCAGACAGTGACTTTGTACAGTAAGTCTAAATTATTTTTTCTTGTCATTGAGGTATCTGATTTCTTTTAACAGATCCGGTAGTAATCATGCAAGTTATTCATCCAGATGGGACCAAATGTCTTTTAGGCAGGCAGAAAAGATTTCCCCCGGGCATGTTTACTTGTCTTGCTGGATTTATTGAACCTGGTAAGCCTTGTCTGAATACATTTTATAATTTCATTAAACGTAATTTCCAAATAAAAGTTCCAGGTGTAAGTTATAATTATATCTTGAGTTATAATTTCTAGTAAATTATCATGTTATAAAAGTCATTTTTAAAAATTTTTTTAAATGTATCATTTTAAAGAAATAATTTAAACATGATGTAATTTTCATATTTTACTAATAATTTCATTTATTAAAACTTCGGTACTTGTCCTTTCATACACTGTTCTTGGCCAAGGCTCCTAGATGATTTACACCTCTCTTCTGGGCATGTCCTCACTGCCGCCTTCCCAAAGGGCCTTCGTGATTGCCCCAGTACGTGAGCGAGCCCTGTGCCTTGTGTTCACATTGTCGTGCCGCCTGACTTTTCCCTGTGCGTGCAGCATAACCTAATATGATACGTGTTTGTCCACTGTGTGTGCTTACGGGATGCCAGTCCCATAAAGGCAGGATCTTTGGTTTATTCATTTCTGCCTCCCAAACCCTGAAAGTGGATATCTCACATGTATTAGAGACTCAGTGAGTACCTGTGAAATAAATGAATGCATACATTGAATTAATTAATTTTTAATTTCATCTTCCAGTCGTACATCACATCACTAGATAACAGCAGTAAACCTGTGTGGTAGAAGAGCCATTCCTGGAGGTTTTATGTACTTAACTCACGTCTTCACACAGCCTCACGTAGTAGGAACTATCACAGCAGTAAATATGAGGCACTATGGCAGAGACTGATCACTCGCCCGAGATCGTTGAAGCCCGGGCAGTTTGGCTTCTGAGTCCTTGTTCCTAATAACTTGGCTGCTTCTTGTAGTTCTAGGTCAGTTTTTAACTGCCACACATATGTGGATATTCTGTAATGTATTCCTCTGTCTTGCTGTGGGCATTTAGTTTCTTTGGAGGCTCTTCCTATTGCAAACAGGGAGTATTTTATTCTTCTTTGACTTATGCACCCACAAGAGTTGTATCGGGTATATTCACAGAGTAGAAAGGTTAGTTCATGTTGTGTGAGCATCTTAACCTTTTCTCGATGTTGCCAAAGAGCACAAGCATTCTTGCCAGTTTACCCTCCCACCAGCAGTACATGAAATGTTTCGTTATTCCGTATCTTCACCATGTTAGGATTCTCAGATTTTTAATTTGTCATTCTGAGGGTTATGAAACACTAAGTCATTGTTTTCATTTTCATTTTACTGCTGATGGAGCATCTTTTTCAGATGCGCATTATGCATCGAATTTTCTTTTTCTTTGAATTCTGTTTATATTGTTTGTCCTATTTCTGTTTTGGTTATTTATCCTCCTTTCTCTTTGATTTTAAGAGTTTTCAAATATATATGTTAATCTCTTCTTTTTATGGTGTTGCATTAGCTGGTGACCTATTTTGTTATATAAGTCCCAGACTTACTAACAAGTTCCATTCCAGGAGAATGATCTTAAGTCAGTGTTCGTAAGTCCGACAAAGTGAGTCTTAGACACTTGGGACACATGTATACAATGTGTATTTGTTTGCACTTCCCACCAGCGCCCTCCACATCACCCTGCTTTTCCTCTTGCCACCGGACATCCTGGGCTCGGCGTGAGCCCTGTACCGCTGTACACTATGGCACTGCGCAGTAAGCACACAGTAGCACCCAACTGTGACAGTACCTGGCAGACGCGGAGCTATTTCTCGATTTGATCACATCTACCAGCGTTTCTCATGCGAGGTCCATTCGTATTAGTGAAAGTTTGCAACTTCATTATTCATAATTTGGGGACTTACTGTATATTTTATTTTGATTGATATGTTCTTAATTTTTGTGTAGGAGATTTATCAATTTGAAATTGGAAACTACATTTTAAAATATATTTTGCTAAGTAAGGCTACATATTGCTAGATGTTTATAAACTTCCACATACATTTACTTAAAAACTTTTTCCACTATTCAGATTCTCAAATCTGTGAAAACCAGAAATATAGAGGACATTTATAGGCGTCACATTATTTTCTCCTGGCCAAATCAGCAGTCATTTAGTGGAAAATAATTGCTTAAAAAGAAAAAAAAATACATTATATGTGGTTTTTAAACTGTTTTAGTGTCCTGAAAAGTTGTCTGTAATAATTGTTTGACAATGTAACAAGAGTTATAGCTTTTAATAGGGAAAAAGCTTGCCATTCGTAAAAGTCATGTAATGATAACTTGTAACTGTTTAGTGATAATGTAAGGACATTTTAAAAAATAGTTATTATAAAATCTACAATGATCTGCAACATACTACTGGCTAAACATTATACAAACATCCTACATACGGTCTCACTTAAATCCATGTCAGGATTTACAGATTTTTAATTTGTCATTCTGAGGGTTATTTAAGTGAGACAGTATGTAGGATAGTTGTATAATGTTCAGCCAGTCGTATGTTGCAGATCATTGTAGATTTTATAATTATTATTTTTAAAATGTCCCTGACAAATTTGGAACTTTAATAAGTGAAAATTTTCTTGTTGACATTTTGATATTCTATGTATGGTCATATCCTTTTAAAAATAATGTTTTCTTCATTTTGTCTTGTATTCATATTCTTTGAATTCTCCAAAGTGTCTTTCAAATGTTTGCTCCATTTGAATCGCAGAATGTCCAGGGTGTGTTCATCAACAGCTTGTTCTTTTGCCCCGTTTGATTAGGGGAGACAATCGAAGACGCTGTTCGGAGAGAAGTAGAAGAGGAAAGTGGAGTCAGAGTGGGCCATGTTCAGTATGTCTCTTGTCAGCCATGGCCAATGCCCTCCTCCTTAATGATTGGTTGCTTAGCTGTGGCAGTGTCTACAGAAATTAAAGTTGACAAGAATGAAATAGAGGATGCCCGCTGGTTCACTAGAGAACAGGTGAAGTTCTAAAGTTCAATTTAATTTCCTTCTTCTATTGATTGTTCCCTGACAGTATTGGTTTGGGCACGCAGCAAGGAAGCATATTTTCCACAAGTTGAATGAAAGACTATAGCCCTCTTGTTATGCATGGATGACAGTGTAACCGATAACTCCATGTGGGAAGAGTGCACTTTCATGATGTGTCCTATTTTAGTAATGATTGCTCCTGTGTCATTTCAGACTTCAGATGTCATTCCTTCAGATTAATGATAATGGTTTTCGGTGGACTTCAAGTGCATATACATTAGTTCAAAGATAAGAAACAGGAATATTTTTCTGAAACTTGTTTTATATTTTAGTTCATAGCATTTAAACAAGAAATTCTGAAAAAAGTCAGTAAAAATACTTACAGTTTTTAAAGTCTTTATTGAGAAATGTACCAAAAGCCAAATGTGACATAACCATATAACAAGCATACACTCGCACGAACTTTTGAAGTAGTGTCTCTAAATAATATAATGGACGATAGCTTACTTTTCTGTGTTTTCCATGACCTGAAATATTTATATGGAAAACAAATAGTTACACTAGAGTAATGAAGACCTGAAATCCTTTCTGACTACCTTCATAATATTAATTTTATTTTATCCTCAGTCCCAAAAAGTAGAAATTATTGTTTCAAAATTGTAGAAAAGGGAACCCTGTCCCAAAAGTTGGCTTTTCTTTGAAATTAAGTGTGGAGAATATATTTTGCTTTTTCATGACCTCATTTTCCTGAGAGAATATCTTTCTGGAGCACCTTAAAAATTAAAACACTAATTCAGTGAAACAATTAAAAATGCTGTACTAAATTTTGTATTTTGAATATGGATATCGTCACTTTGCTCTGTTGTTATTCACTCTAAAAGCCGTTGCGTTTCAGTTGAATTACATAAGCATGGAAGTAGTACCTACACGCAACGGTGCTGAAATCCTAATGTATCTTATTATGTATTTTAGGTTGTGGATGTTCTAACCAGAGGGAAACAGCAAGCATTTTTTGTGCCACCAAGCCGAGCCATTGCACATCAATTAATCAAACACTGGATTGGAATGAACCCCAATCTCTAAATCGAAGTATTAGGCTTTGAGTATTATTTTGTTTCTAATACCACTTTTCAACTGAGACTAGAAATATTTAATGCTCTTTAGAGTGTCATAACACAAAATACCCTGTGGGGCTGTCAAAATATTTTCCTTCATTAATCATAGAATTCACATTTTTATAAATTTCAACATTGCCTCAGATTTCGTTAAATTTGAATGAGAGTGAAATTTTTGATTGTGCATACAGTTTTATCTTACAAACCCTATTTCTAGTAAGAGACATCATGTTGTAAAGAAATATATTCTAGAAATGTGAATAACCCTACATTTCAGGCCTCTTTAGGTATTAATGTCTGCTCACTAAGATGCCTTATATGAAAATGAAACAAAATTTTAATGAATTTTGGGCTTATACTGATTTTTAATCATCTCATTGCCATAAAGGTTCTTTAAGTTACCAGGATCTGAGTTTTGCTCATCGTTCTGTTGCAGTCCCACTTACCATTTCTTCCTGGTTCTGTCACACTAGCTATGACAGTGTGACTCCTACTCTAATTTGCCCAATGCTAAGAATTTCATATTTTAACAACCAGTTCTAGGAGAACTAACATGAGAGCATATCACTGTGTCTGGGATTTGTCTTAAACCTAAAATTAATCAGTGTGCCCAAAATCGTTCTTAAGATAAATCAAGATTCTCTGCTTTTTCACTTGAAATTATACATATTTGAAAGGATTTATCCTCAAAGGTTAGATATTAAATAAATCCCAGATACATCTACGTATTCAGTTAAAAGCAGATTTATTTCATTTTGTGATGAGGAATGTATCTGTGTTAGCAAAATAAATTATATGATCGTTCCCATCAAAACTTAACGATATTTAGCTCCAATGTCTTGATTTTGACTTTAATGCATTCTAAAAAAGGCTTAATAAAATGAGTGCATTTCACAGCTGAATCAGTAAGACTCTACAGAAAGTAAGTTGTAGTACAGTAGTTCACAATTTTACAGCACAGAAACATGTATTTTGCAAGACCATTTTGAAATTGTTTTAAAAGATTTCATTGCTTTTATTTGATAGTTAAGTAAAAGGAAATCCTGGAAGATACATTTCATCAATTAGTGAAAATTATACCAATAATTAATTATAACAGCCTGTACTGTTTAAGCCAGGGCAAGAGTCTCCCTCTAATAGGAATAAGATTTAATCAAAAATATATGTGGAATAGATTAAGAAAAGGGATGAAAATAAATTTAACTTGCTGAATGTTAATAAATCTTTAGGTATAATATTTAATATTTACCTTAAAAAGATAATTTTGTTGGATGAAACGTTTACTAATGAACAGTTTTTCATAGTTAATGGAGGCTTACTGATACCAGAACTTTAAACCAAATTAAGATGCAGAACATTTATAGATGTGATATAATAGTGACTGCATAGTTACATGGAAAATAAGGTGCCTTGGTTATTATGAAATACAATGACTTAAGATTCAGTTTTACTCCAGATGTACATTTAATACCTGCAGATTCTAATATTACACTCTAAAATTCCGGGTCTAACTAATGGTGGAGTTGGAAAGTCAAATATAAAGTGTCAAAAACTACAGTTATAAATTTAGTTTCAGATATTTAATCCTGTATTTGAGAAAAATGAGTATCTAAGTAAATTATTGGTTTAATAATTATTACTAAATCACTAACCTCTGAGAGGTGAACAGGTACATGTAAATAGAAGGAATAGTCAATTCAAAAATTGATGATGTGTCATGAATGTATTCTAATGGAAACAAATGTGACATTAAAATATTTATTTAATGCTTTGTGTGCTTTACATTTTTTAATGTTTTGATAAATTTCTTTTGACAAGTGGAAAAAGCCAAATTTTCATCATTATCCCCTCTATAAAGTATGGTGACTATTTAAAAAGTGTAAAAGCCTTTAAAGTTTCCATTGTATGGAATAAAGTTCTGATTTGAGAGCTGGGGATTCCGCTCATTAGTACAGTGCTTCCCTAGAATGCACAAGGCCTTGAGTTTGATTTCCAGGACTGGAGAAAAATTGGAATATTAAATTTTGTTCTTTGGGATCAATACATGCATGTACACATGAATTTGCAAGCCCACATAGATAGTAAATAATTTTCAACCTCCAGGGTTAAAACTGGTATTTTGTATATACCTAGTATTATGTATATTTTTATTGCTTTTCTAATATTGCCAATCTTGGCATTTTGAAATTGTTACTTGTTTACCATTCATGAAGAAGTAAAAGCACATGTATTTCATTTGAAAAAGTGAGGA
The DNA here is from genome assembly GCF_000276665.1 of Chinchilla lanigera. Lineage (NCBI taxonomy): Eukaryota > Metazoa > Chordata > Mammalia > Rodentia > Chinchillidae > Chinchilla > Chinchilla lanigera. Next base: position 10,474,605 of record NW_004955418.1, read on the forward strand.
AATCTCTAAGATTCAGGTAGGGATTTGAATGAAGTTAGAAGAGACTACGACAGAAGTGAAACCAGGAAATAGAAGAAGGAAGTATAAATATTTGACCCCAAAAAACTAGATTAAATCTCATAAAACAATAACAGTAGACAACTGATCCTAGAACTGTGCTGTGAATTTGCAGAACATTAGGTGAAAGTGTTCTGTAAAATAAATTCATTAACTATGTAGAATAAAATTTCCACAATGCAAATTTTATTAGAACTTAGAACCAGTTATTTGGTTCTGAATATATATGAGAGCTAGGTAGGTAGTGGGTGTTGAGTGAAATTTTTGAGTTTGTTAAATGGCAATTTTCTCTAGTAAACAGAGTAGGGCAAAACAAGTTCAATGTGAAAAATTAGGGATTTCTGTCTTCAAAATAAAATCTAAGTCTTGAGGCAAACCGAGATTTGGGAAGGAGGGCAGGGTAGTTTGATGTTCTAGGTAGCTGAGAGTGTGACTGAGAGGGCAGAATGCTCAGCAGTGCCACAGGGATAGGATGTATTCTGAGGAGGCGGGGGACATGGCAAACACCTACATCTGCAAGAAGTCACTAAGAGCTAACAGGAAAACAAATACTAAAAATGATTTTTGCTTTTCTTCACTGGACTTTATTTTCTTCCTCACCAGGTTACTTGGCCAGAATTCAAACCAGCTTCTGAAAGATTATATTGTTTGCAATAAGATTTCTCTCATACTGTACCATAGGTTATTATATACAATAGATTTTCAAATAACTCAAGCTTCTTAAAATAGAAATGGTCAAAAGAAGGACCATTCAAGTAATAATGCTATGAGAAAAACAGGAATTCAATAGCCTGAATTCTTGTTTGGGAAAAAAACATTTTTTCCAACTGATTGAATAAAGCATTTGGGCAGATAGACATATTCCTCACTGTATTTTTATTGAAGAATATCTACATGTAACTGTACTCCTTGGCAAAAACAGCTCTTGTTTTCTTTATTCCTTCCAGAATACTATGATTCTGTCTTTATTGCAAAGCAGACAAAGTCCTAACACCAGACAATGGACATTTCATTCACAACTCCCATTATATACGCTTTCCAGAATAGTGAGGGAGGCAATGAAATTAAGTTAGGCGAAAAAAAAAAATAAAGCCATTTTGCCAACAGAACCATTTTTCTTTGTAACTGGTAGTCTGATAAGCAACAAACTGCAGCAAAAAGAAAGAAAATGTTCTAGGTTTCTATCCCTGGGCTCAAAGGAACTGTACTACACCAGATCTTTGTCTCACTTCAATAGATTAAGAACATTCTTCTCACTACTTACTGTGTGAGTGGTTTTATTTTTAATAGGAAGTTGCACCCAAGAGTAGTGATTGGAAGTGATGGTCTTAACCTGTTTTAGAACAGAGGGGATGAACAGGTGATGTAGTCTGAAGCAAACTTTTGTTTATTTTTTAACCTGCCCATTTCACTCTAGCCAAATTGTCTACTGGAGCCGTGGTCTAAACACGACGGTAGAGTGCCTTATTAATGTTTATTACTGCTCTCAGGTGGCAGTGAGCTGAAACCACTTCTATCAGTGAGAGTAAAGTGATTTTAAATGCCGTTTATCTAACAGCTTTAGTGCAGTTACTTTGCATACTTTTTTGGTAGGCTTGTGTTTACGGAATGGGTTTGAATACTCTAGTTTCAAACTGTTTAGAAAATTTAGAACTCCCTGGAAGAAATGCCCCTGTGATGTGTGCAGGTTGAAAGCTCAGGGGCCTCCTTGGTGGCAACTAGCATAGTGAGGGCTTCGGTAGGAGTGAATATGGCAGACAGTGGGAATTCCGTGTGTTGTGGGGCAATAGAAATAAGCATAGATCTGCATGGACCTCCAGAATATTTCCAGAATGGTTTTGGTTTTTTTTTTTGGTTTTTTTGAGACAGGGTCGCTATGCAGTTCAGGCTGGCTTTGAGCTCACTTTGTAGCCCAGGCTGGCCTCGAACTCACAACAATCCTCCTGCTTCAGCCTCCCAAGTGCTAGGATTACAAGCGTGCACCACCACACCCAGCAGAATGTATTTTTAATTTACTTTGTCTGAATTACCACATTTGCCATACCAATCATTTTCTATAGTTCCCAGTTATTTACTATATCTCAGGAGTAATCACATTTTTATTTCATTTTGATGATAAATCTATAACACAAATAGCAGTAAAAACAGTATGTACCTTCTCCTTGTGCAGTGTATCTAACATCAGTACTAACAAATTGTACACATTCAAATGACTTGTAGACCTCCTGAAGGTTACTTTTAACCAATTATTTCCAAAGTATTTCTAAAAATTACCTATGAATCCCTTTTTACAATAATCTAAAGGAGCAACTCTCTGGTTAGTTTATTCTCAGAATAAAAATATTTATGCAAAAGTTTATATAAGTGATATTGATAATTATTTCATTTTCTGAAACTTGTAAAATTGTTTTTCATTGGCTAAGAGGGAGTACATTTTGCAAAGACACATTGTTTACAAATAACTGGAGAACAATGTGTGTTAGTGTTTCACTCTAAATCTGCTTACAAAAGATCAAAAATACCACACTGCGTAGACTAAAGCACTCAATTTTAATGTTCACTCTCTTAAATTTTGGTCATTTTTCAAGTTCAGTCTTTGTACAATTGATATTCTACAGATTTATAGGGAATCTTCTGTCTATTTACTTGGTTCTTAAATTTCTATCTCCAGTAATCAACTGAACATACCTACTTAGATGTTCCTGGATCTCCCCAATACTACTCATCTTGAATTATTTTTTCTCCCAGTGTCAGTGCCCAACATGTAAGTTTGAGCATTGCTGTTGTTAATTTATCTACTTTATTTCTTATTCAGTTGTACTCCATAGCCAGTCTCTAAATACTGTGCCCTTTATTTCCAAATACTTCCTGAATTTCAATTTATTCCTCTCCTGGTCTCGATCCATTTCTATTTATTCTCTCTCCCTCTCCCTCCTCTATCTCTGTGTGTCTCTCCTCTGTCTGCCTGTTTCTCTCCCTCTCCTTTTCTCTCTCTCTCCCTCTGCCTTTCTCTCCCTCTCCCTCTCTCCCTCTCTCCCTCCCTCTCCTTCCTTCCCCCCATTCACCACCACTGTACTACTTCAGGCCATTTGCCTGGTTTCTGCTTAAATTTATCTCCTTTCATCCAGTTTTATTCCAGTGTACTTTTCACACTCCAGCCACGTATATCTTGCTAATAAATAATTTCAGTGTGTCTTTATCTTACTTCAAACTTTAAGAGACCCACTCTGGATAAAGGAAAACTTTGATTTCCCTAGTAGACCATTTTACCTCCCCCATTTCAACTCTTTAACATCTCCCTTTTTCCAAATTCTTATGCATGCACCATAATTTATGTTCTTTCAAAGAACAGAAGAACCTAAATTGTTATTATGCACTAGTAACATTCACCAAATACAATCTGAAAAACTATGACAAATACATACTGCTAGTATAAGCAAATAATATTTCATCTATTCAAAGATTCTAGACTGTACTTTTATTTTTATTGCTGTGTTTGCCGTGTATAATGACTGTATTCCTCGTGGGGAGTTGGAACATCTCCATGACACATCTTAATTCTTTTTCCATCCACTTACCCTCCCCCTCCCTCCATCTCTTAGTACCCTTTTGCAAAAGATCTGTCTCGCTACACTGTTAAACTGTATTTCCATTTACATACTTCATGAGATGTCAAAAATTTTAAATCAGGGCCTGTGGTAGTTATACCAGTTTTATAAATGAACACATGGAACCTAGTGAAAGTCAAATGATTTTCTCAAGGTCAACACAGGATATGCAAGTGGGACTGAAATTGAAGTCCTGTGAATCAGAACCTACCCTCTGTCCCACTCCCTATGCTTCAGCCCATTCCTAACACAGGGGTAAATGGACTACCTAATGAGAAACCTGATCCACATAAATAGCGGAACCACACCGTTTGTCTCCATTTTTTGTCTAGCTTGTTTTCTACTTCGTCCCTACCACTTGGACACCATGCCTGCATTTCCTGCACATCTCTAACAAAGTTCCTCAGCCACAGAAGCACACAGTGCATCACTGTGCACTGAAAGTATATTTAAAAATAAGTTATTAAGAATGATTAATATGGATAATAATAGACTGATTAAAGGATAATAGACCATTCCTGACACTGCATAAGATTAAATATGCTAATCAGATTTTGGATTTAGAGAACTCCAGTCATTCCAAGGTAGAGCAATACAAGGTACTCAGATCTTTGCTTCATTTCTTGCCTTTCAAATATATCTTTTATTTGATTCATGTTTCCTTGAGAGCTGAGTGATTTATGAAGGCTTTACCCAGGTGAGCTGACCATATATAAATATTTCCTTTATGCGTAAAGTATTCTCGTTTTTAATCTTTGATGTCCTAAATTAGTTGCTTGGCGAAGGATAATAGCAAAGGGAAATTATTTGAATGTTGTATATTTGAAGACAATTTAACAACATATTTCCTTCCAATCACAAAATATACAGCAGCTGTTTATAACTAACTCTGTTAACAAAGAGAGAATAGAGACATCCAAAACTTCTAAAGAATCAATGTGTTTGGAGGCTTCTTTTATTTATGCTAAGAAAGACATCATATGCACATTTGAATAGCCATTATCCAAATCCTAATTTGGTTATTTCAAATAAATTGTGCATTTGGAAAGCAAGGAAAATGCAATTGACAAGCTAGGCTTCTGAGTGTAATTGAAATTCATTGTGAATGCAGGAAGGGTCGGTTTCATTTCTCAGCAGAAGACCTTGTTTTGAATTCCTGTGTTCTGCTTTGTTTCCATCACAGCATTAAAGTCACTAATCACAAAATGATTTCTTTAACTGCTTAAGTTAGCAAAGTTTTTCTTTATTAATTTCATACTTAATTTTACTTAAATGTTTATAATTAATTTTTAACTGCATTCATTACCCAAAACATTGTGATCTAAACTCAGAAAAGAAGATATTGAGGGTTTTAATATTTTCTATAACAATTATAGTTACTCTGTTCTCTGGGTCAATTTTTCAGGAAAAATATTCTGGTGAATATCTTTTGTGTAAATAATCCCCAGTCAAACTTTGTCAAATAACCCATTTACAGTCTTGCTGTCAGTTTACCTTTAAATAATGTGTCCCAAGATTTTTAGGGCAGTATATGTTTGCTGTAGAAGATTTCCTTCAACACTAAGGATTCAGCCCAGTCTTGTTATCTTCCTTGCTCAGAATTTAATCTCCTTTTCTCAGAATTTAAATTTGTGTTTGTAAGTATCCTAAAGTCCTTTACTTGGAAAGAAAACTAAACAACAACAGAAAACTCTAGCATCTACTTGTATTTTAAGACAGTCTTTTAGGTAATAGCAAATGATCATTTAAAAATGTTATGTGAGTCATTTAACTTTTCAAATAAATTTGTAGTGCCCATGTGATGAAATTATAATTTGAATGCTCATAAAATGGTCGTGATGTCTTCTTTCCGGGAAAACTATCATCCAATTTCCATGTTTTCAAATAAGTCTTTAATTCACACCTGAATAATTTAACTGTGATGAACCAGATTCTAAACTCTTTCAACAAATATGATGCCTCATTCATAGACTGGTGCCTGATTAGTTTTGCAAAATGTAGAATAAAAACTTTGAATGTGATATGGTCTGTGAGGATGAACACATACTGCACAAAATGTGCTAACATATTATTCTTATCTCATGAGACTGCCCAGACATTGGTGAATTTGAGATGGAATGAGATTGTTACCCCTGATTATCTGTCCAATATAAGCCCAATCAGAAAGTGATTAAATTACCCTGGCATATTAATTCTAAGCATAATTTGTCATTGGACGAACTGCAATTTGCAAACATTTTTATGACTACAAAAATACTGCACCAGAGCCCGTCACTTCAGCTATGCAAAATAGAAGGTCAGAACAAGATACCAAACATACATTTTTAAATAAACACTTTTGTATTGCCTTCAAAAACAACTATTAGTTTGGATTAAGATACAGAAATTAATTTAGTGAATGAAGTGAACACAACATGTTTTAATATAGTGATACTAAATTTGATGAAGATTTCTTCTTTAGATCTTTTGGTTGAAACTTCAAGACCCTTAAATCTTATTTATATTAATATTCTTACCAAATTACTTTTTCAGAGGTAACATATAAGTTCCTGGTTATTTAAGTTACCTTGAATTATGAATTCTAAACAACTAATGAGGTATAACATTGCCCCAAATACCCTATATAGGGCTAAAAATAATTGGCTTACTAAATAGTTGATGATACCATTGCCGCTAAAACATTCTAAAGAGTATGTTTATTGCTTTCTTCTGTATAAATTCAAGATGCACAGCCATCTTCTAGGCTACTCATCAAACCACAGCTTTGTTTAGGTAATAAATATTTGAATGTTTATTATTAAATTTCAAGCTTTTCTTACTCTAGATGTTAGCAGTGTGGTTAGACATGACTTTCCTTGATTCTAGGCTGAAAAGAGATGAAGGTATTCAGAGGATTTCACTTTGAGCAACTCAAAACTCTCTAGTGTCTGAAGAATTGATGAGATCTTCGCTAGGGAATGATACAACCCCCCTGAGCCACAGCAATTTCATATTTTGGAGGAATTACACACAGGTTTCTGTAGGAAGATAGAGACTCTGTATATTCAAATACTACTTCAAACTGAGGTTAAGGTTCAATATTTCAAAGTAAAGAGGAAATCACTGAAAACTAGCAAGAGTTGACAATGCCACAGTTATTAAGCCAGAAGGGAAGAATGGCTCTGCTGTAACGTAGTTATTGAAGTACTGTGGCTCCTTGAAAAAAGAGACAGCATCCCTCTTTAGAAAACTTGCAGGTTAAACTTCATTTAAATAGATAAAGTCTTGGCTGGAAAAGTAGTCCTGAGATGCATGCAGTTAGACTTTTGTTACAGTTCTTTTTTCTTTATTTTAAAGAGAAAAATACAATAACAACAATAACAACAATAAAAACAAAAACAGAACAACACAAAAGCAATAAAAACGATACAGGATTTCAAAACAAGATGATATGAACTCACAGTGGTTATTATACCACATATGGTTATCTTCAACGGAGTTGCTGAGATGACCTTTTGGAATTTGTACAAGGTATCTAATGATATATTAAGTGTATGTATGTGCTTTACTTCTTAGCTTCCTTCTTCTTAGTGGAAGCATACCTTTTCAGTAAACTTTTTATTATTTGAAATACATGTGTTGAAATGAAATTACCTGATTTTACACAGTACAGTTAGTCAAAGAGAATAATATAAAGTCTAACGTGGAACTTAGTGAATTTTGGTAATGTGTTTCTTAAGATAGATTCTGAAGTCCTTGTGCTGGTCAAGGTCAAGCAGGGAAAGCCACAATTACAGATTGTTCAGATGTAGCAGTCAAAAAAATCTTACATTTCCTAGGGTTCCATTTGGAATTGAATAGACTGATTCCTCTTTCATACTGTGACATTTAATTCATGCACCATTTTCCATGTTTGATTTAGCTAAACTTGCATTATAACAGTCAATCTAAAGCTGCAAAGGAAATGAAGCATGGTAAAATCTAGTTCTTTAGGGATTCCTAGTCTGGTAATATCATGATAACAGTACATGGAGTATAACTGTATCTTCCAAACCCAGGGACATTTACCACTGCTAGTATAGAAAACGTTTTGATGTAACATAAGATATTTCCTTTCTATTACTTAATTTTTTAAAATATATTTTAGCTGTACACTAATATCTCATGTATATTGTAGCCTGCCATGCAACAAAAAAATTAATGAATCAAAAACTATTGAGGAAATGACAGCACCAGTGCAGCATGGATATAGTAAAGACTATGAAGGAAGCACATAACTGCAGTTGGAAAATAACAGAGCAAATCATATTCATTCATTAGTACAACAAACATTTGTTAACTACTATGTTCTTTCAACACATTAAGCATGGGAACATTCCTAAATATAGCATAGATAAGATCTTCACTCTTATGTGTCTTACATTTTCGCCCATACTTCTACTGATTCCTCTGAAGACTGAAATAAAGTAAAGCTGTATACACTGGGGTAATTTGTCTGTTTTTGTTGGACCCCAAAGTAAATTTCATATGAAGCATAGTGGGTTCAAGTTGACTGTGGAGCCCCTAAGGAGCTCATTCCATTCCAGGAAGATATTCTCCAGACAGGTGCTGCTTCTACAGCGTGCTGTACCAATGTTGGAGCCCTAAGGAGATGAGTAGGTGGAAACTTCATTGTAAATAAGGACCTGGATACCATATTCACCTCAACAATCATCCTGCTTCCACGCTCTTCCACTATGCTGTGGTCTTCCATGTGCTCACTCTTTCAATTCTTTTTTTTTTATTTTAAAAATAAAAGGAGGAAAACATTAACAGACAGACAACCTTTTACAAAATAGCAAAAGAACAGTACAGATAATACAGAGTTACAGACAAAGTGGTAGGAAATTAACAATGCTTGTTGTATTACATATTGATATCTTCAAAGTGGTTTCTCATGAAAACAGAGACATATTGATCAATCAAGGACTCATTGACAGTTTCAACAAAGAAATAGAAGACAGTAGAACAACTATGTTAACTCTCCTGTATAAATTCTTATAGGCAAAGTCAAACCCGAAACATAAGAACCTTTGAGATACCAAATGTCAGTGTAGGAGACACATGCAGTGAAGAAGACAGTGTTGCTTCTCCTGTTGCTTCTTGCCTATTTGTTTTGTGAGGTTTTTCTCAGAAAGCATGGTTAGCGTGAGTTGGAAGGAGATCGGGACGCTAACGCCTAAAAGTAAAAGCACTGTTTCGGTAAAGCCTCTTTACATTGGCTGGGCTGTGAAAAAATAAAAGGTGACATCTTACTGAATTTTCTTCCTAGAAGCATATGATATAGAAAGAAAGAGAACCTGTTCTTAAGCCAAAACAATTTTGTTTTGTTTTGTTTTGTTTTGTTTTGTTTTGTTTTGTTTTGTTTTTTAATTCAAGTCTTAATGTGCAACACTTGGGATAGGAGGGAAATGAGATAGGATGAAACGAAACTGAATTCATTACAGGTTTCCTTATTGCTGCCCTGGACAAGCTCTTACATCTTTCAAAAATTTTCTGAATAAATGCCATTCTATGTATACTTCTGACTATGTCACTTTCCTCATTGCTGGGGTAAATATCAGACACTCGCAACTCAAAAGAGGACAGGTTTATTTTGTTTGTTCTTTGGTACCGGGAATTGAATTCGGGACCTTGCTCTTGCCAGGCAGGCGCTTGCACCGCTGAGCTATATTCCCAGCGTGGACAGGATTATTTTCGCTTACGGTTATAGTTTATAGTCCACTGGCTCCAGGCAGAAAAACATGTCAGGAGGGCATAGCGTGGAAAACTGCTCACGTTATGGAAGCCAAGAAGCAGCAAGCAAAAGGAGGAGCCGGGAGGGAGATATACTCTTCTAGGTCCCATCCCCCGTGACCCATCTGTTCTGATCAGACCCCATTTCCTCACAGTGAGTCAGCTGTAGCCACACAATAGCCTAATTACTTTCCAAACACCCGCCTCTCAGGATATAAGGCTTTGGGGAACATTCTTGATCCAAACCATAATACCAGTTACATCCACTTTGCTTGAGTTTCCAAATCAAAATCATTTGCTGCGTGTTTAAGCAGGAAAGAGGATTAAGAGAGAAAGGGTAGAAAGTTTGTACCTGGAAGAGATTCTCACTTTTAGTTCACATTTCTCCTTCCTTGTATTATGTAATATATCATACTTTATTCAGTGTTGAACTCATAGCCAGGTGTGGTGGTGCGTGCCTGTAATCTCAGCAGTTTAGGAGTCTAAGGCAGGAAGTTCTCAATTTAAGGTTAGCCTGGGAAAGTTAAACACTGTCTAAAAATGAAAAGAGCTGGGTCAGTGGTAAGGAACCCCTAGGTTCAATCCCCAGTACCATAAAAAATTTTTGAATTCATTTCTCCTTGGTTTACCAGTGTATTTTTCTTTTCTAGTTGTTGAAAATATCAATAATAAATAATACTAAGAAATTGCAATTGCAAAATCCTCTAACCTATGTAAATTTATTTCCTCAGAGATGTGGATCAAATTTGTACAGGGTAGACAGGGTTCTTTTCTTCTCCAAGGCTTAGCTTCATCCATGAAGTTATATTTGATCAATTATGCATCAGATAGGGTGATGTGTGGCATCCAAATGAATATTTTAGCACTGAGGATTTTTTTAGACCTAGTCCAAGACCTTAACAGAGTCATGCTCCAATTATGACTCAGAATCTTTCTTGGAGCTGGACATAAATATTCCTTGTGTGCCTCAACATCTTGCCCAGAGGCTGTGCTACGGTTTAGATCTGGGGTGTCCCCCCAAAGCCTCATGTGTTTGGAAGCTGCTTGGATCATGGAGTATGCTACACCATCAGTAAATCTGTCCACTAATGACTTTCAGCTGACTTACTGTTAGAAAGGCTCTGGGGCCCGGTTAGAGACAGGTCATGAGGCCATGACCTATAAAGGTGTGTACTGTCTTCCCAGCTCCTGTCTTCTTTCTGCTTCCTGACTCCACGATATGAGCAGCTTTCCCCACAGTGAGCCCTTCCACCATGCCATCTCTGCATTTAAGCCTGACAACCATGGCTTGCACCTTCTAAAACACCAAGCCAAAATAAGCCTCTCCTCCTTTAAGTCATGCCGTTGGGTATTTTGTCCCAGGACCCAGAAAGTGACTAAGACAGTATGCTCAAGGAAAGGAAAAATTGGTTTGTTGTTTGCTTGCTTGTCTGCAGTGTTAGAGATGAGCTTGACCAAGGTCTTAATCATGCTAGTCAAGTGCATTTCCACTATGCTACATCCCTGCCCATAGATATGAGCCTTGGATATTCTATTTAAAAGTTGAACCTAATGAAATCCAGCTTTTTATTCATATAGATGTGTATAAGTACAGATATAAACGCATTTGCTCTCCCATGTTTTTCAACAGAAGGAAGTAAAGATGTAAAGACCAGCTTTCAGTAAACATAAGGCTTAAAAGTTCATAACTAAGGCTACTTAGTTTCATGACACTCACAATATATTCTCTAAGTGTACTTCCCAAGTCCCAAATGTGAGTTTTATCTTTTTGTCCCTGTATAATCTAAGTACAAGACTGAATTGATATATGAAAATTATTGAAACAGCTATCTTCCTGCATAGCTCTCCTTTATTTATACACAGATGTTTAAATTTGAGGACAAACACAGATCTTAAATTCCATGCTATTCAAAATTAGGAATAACAGTAAAAGATAAGCTTTTACACTTTAAACATGCTTCCAAAGGAAATTTTAGATTTTTTTCTGAAAATGTTTTTAAACTTGAACCTTTCAGAACTTGTTTTAGTGTATGAATTTTCATTCAAAATTTAGTCAGAGGACAGAGGCTTTGCGTTAAAATCAAGAAAATGAAGTCATAAGAAAAACTAAGATGTCTTTCAGAGTCTATAGACAATGGACATTAGAAAGAAAACTAGAGGGTGTGCTACCTTTGAAATTGAGCATTTAAGCATCTGAATTTATTTCATATTTAATCTGCTCCTAGAATTTTAATAGTGATCATTATCTCCCCTTTTGTGAATCTTTCTCCTTTTAATCGTAACAGGGCATTATCTTTCAGTGTTTCAAGGAATATGTTTCAGCTGAACAATACAATAGGCAAATTTTAAGTAATTTGTCAGAAAAATGACACCAGTAAAATTTTCTAACAATACTGTTCAAAGATATCTTTAGCTTTTAACGATTTTCTCAGAGTAATGGTACCACTATGTAATTCTGCAGTAGAAAGATATTGTTAGTATTTCCTGTTTACATTTTTCCTTGTTCTTCTGTGAATTATAGTAATGAGTCAAAGCCTAGTTGGAAACAAGACCTATAAAATCCAATATAAAGACATCACAATTCAGTTGATATATAATAGCAATCATAGTAACTTTCCTAACCTTTATTGCAATTTTGCACAGAACAACTAAACATTTATGAAAAATATAAATCCAGGAAATCTGTAGTGGAATGAATTCCTTAATGTAAATCCAAAGGTCTAGTGGTGATATACTTTACTTGTGGATAGAATTAAGTTGTATGCATTTGTGTTATAAAAATAAGGTGCTTACAATTTTTTCAAAGTGAAATGAGAAGCCATTAAAGAGATTAATGCAGAGAAATGACATGATTTAATTTATATATATTTTTAAAACTGAATCTGGCTGCTATGTAAACAATCAAAAGACATAATGTGGAAGTAACAAAACTAGTTAGAAAGTCATTTCAGTAATACAGATTATAGGTATAGATAGATAGATAGATAGATAGATAGATAGATAGATAGATACATTATACCTGGGATTGGGGAAGTAACAGCATGGAAGTAAGTTTTCCTATGAAGAGAGCAGGTGAAGAAGTAACAGGAATCATTAAGATGTCCAATATGAGAGACTGAATGGAGAAGATCCAGCAAAATTGACAAAGAGAGAATGGCTACAGGAGCAGGACAAAAATCAGGAGACAGTGGCACCATGGATTTGAAAGGAAAGAATGGATGGAAAGAATAAATTCGGTTGAGAGTTTGAATAAGATAAAAACAGAGAATTGACTCTTGAGTTTATCAGTTGGGATGATAGCAGTGACATGGATAAGAGCCCTTTCAATAGAGTAAATGGGTACAACTTGTTCAGAGTGGTCTTGGAAAAACTGAGGAGAGAGTGAAATCAGAAAACATGGACAAATCCTGTAAGGTGTGCTGCTGTCAAAATGGACAGAGGCATGGAATGGTGAATACAGGGAGACAGTAGAACACAAATTGATATTGTAGTAAAGGAGAGATTAACTGTAGGAAAATGGCCCAGGGATACTTACAGCATACACAAAATAAGATTTGATAAAGCCAGTTGATAAAGTAATACATTTTTGTATTGGAAAGCTTCTGTTTCCTGTGACGTGTGTCTCAAGCTCCTCCTCCAGATTGTGGGAAGAGGAGAGATAGGGGACTTGGAAGAAAGAGAGTAAAATACTTGTCTTAGACACAGGAAGTATACAAATTTTATGAAGTTGTTGTAGAGAAGCTTTGAAATGATTATGTTGTTTCCATATGAAATAAAAAGTAAAAACTCTAAGCCATGTGTGAAGGAGTCCAAAAATATTCTGATTTTTCCAATGGATTCCTAGTTTGAAAGTTTTTGAAAAATTAAAATATCAAATTCTTTAATGTTTTAAAACCCTCTTTAGTGTTCCTGCTTTCTAAGGATTTTCTCTATAAGTTTATAGAGAGACATAAGTTTATAAGGCCCTGTGCAAAAGTAGGGAGAGACAAGGCAAGCATAAATGATTGAACATGTTGGAGAAAGAGGGTCCCACGGGACAAAAGAAGGTAGAGAAACAGCATTCACCCACTCTCACCCCTCATTTTGCCAAAGATTAGCTTAGAGAATGTGGTTGAAACCGTGCTATATTTAAAAGTCAAATAAGAAGAAATGTTCATTACCATTGAGTTAAAGTAGCATTGATATTACCCCCACAGGCTACTCATGGGACTTATGCTAATGATTCCAGGTACCGCTGACTATAGTAGTCCTTATGGAAGTACAGAGAAAGAAAATAACTAGTATGAAAAAGTGTGTACAACTGAGTTGCTAATGATTAACAATAAATTATATATATATATAATACTAGTAAAAGTAAAGAATACAATTAGGAACATAAGTGGTCATTCTATTAAAATCATTATTAGCCACATCTTGGTGCTGCCTTTCTAAGGCATTTAGTCATGCGTAATTATTAGGTCCCTGCTATATATCAGGCACTGTGCTAGATGTGAGGTACACATACAACAGTAAATTTGATTTCATGGAGCAAAATTTGCTCCCCTAGAGCTAAAATGCAAATTGTCTATGAAGTTTTCTCACTGTAATCAAAAGAATCCCCGGGGATCGATATAATAGCTGGGTCTGCTCACAGAGGGCCTGCCCAATGTTTAACCAACTGGGTTCCAGTCCTGGTTTGCAAATACTCATGAGATGTAGGAAGCAAGGGCAATCTGGGCCTCAGTTTCTCCCCTGTAAAATGAGAGCTTTGCAGGAGGTTATCTTGCAAACTTCGTTTAGACATTCTAGCTCAAAAGAAAACTTATGGCTTTCTCAGCCTTATTGGAGCATTTGCTGGTAGCTCATAATGTGACGGTCAGTCCGCCAAAACTGGGTGGTGCTGAGTGCTGTTTATGTGTGTATTTTAGTACCTGTGCATGTAGAGTCTATGAAAGGTTCAGATTTACAGGAACCAATACCCCAGCAACGCAAAAAGAAATAGTAAAAAGGAGAGAATACCAAAGACCATATATAGCTTCCTATGTGTTTTCTCAAGCATTCTGTCAGGAAGAACTTGTCACATTTCTATCTTAGAGCCTGAAGGAAACTCAGCCTCTATTAGTCAGCCATCCCATGGCTGAGGCATAATATCAGTCACCCACAACTTGAGAAGTTGAGTTGGATCACAGTTTCAGGGGATTCTGTCCATGGCTGGTTTGCTCCAAGGCAGAACCATCACGGCGGAAAGGTGTGGGAGAGGGAAGCTGCTCACCTCATGGCAAATTGGAAGTCAATCAGGGAAATGGTGCCGGACGAGAAGGGGAAATGGATCAAATACAGTTACACCTCTGTGCTACACCCAGACAGAGTCAGAAGTGTGCTCCACCAACCCCCTGGACAGCTCCCAAGCCAATCAAGTTAACGCCATCCAATTCAACCATCACACAGTGTGACCTGTCCCAGAGACTACATGACCTGCTAACTAAGCAGCAGAGCTGGACCACAGACCTGGATCTTCTGAGTCAAAGTGAAGAGTGGTTTCCACTGAACACAGTGCAGCAGGCGGTGCTCTCTGCTCACACTGTCTGAAATCATAGAGAAGTAATTTATAACCCAGTCAAGTGCCTCTGAAGCATTTTTTAAATTCAAAAACCTATTACATGTAAGTACGGGATAAAAATGATGTTAAATTATGTGTTTATAATCCTCCAACTAACCCAGTCCCACACTGGCCTAAGAAGAAAGCATTATTGCTTTCCACTTCAGCCATAAGGACTTCGTTGTGCTAATGAGGGAGAAAGAAAAAAGGACTGGAAAGTGTCAAGATGGTATCGATGGTCCTGTATCAGAAACATGGCCAAAGGAAAAAGACTGAGAGTTTATGGAATTTAAAGGATTTGAAATCAGTAGATATTGTGATTGGAGGCGGTTGAGAAGAGAAGTGAGTTAAGAAGAATTTAAGAAAGTTTTTACCCAAAGTGACCACAAAATAGTCCCATTTTAAATTTCTCATAAAACAAATATTAATCAAGCTTCTCACCTTCAAGGTATCCAAAGGCACAGTCTGCCCAAATACAGTCAAAGGAAACTGCTTCTGTGAAAAGCTGTTTCCCTTGCATATTTGGAGATAGATTAATCCTTTTAATCTAGCAAAGCAAATAGAATAAGAAGTAGCTCTAAGCACAGGCAGGTGCCTACCGGAGGTAATAGCTAGCAAGTAAGAGGACTGCTTTTTCCCAGTTATCTTCTCTATCACTTTCCATTACATAAGACATCAGGAAATACAACACTTTATATGACAATTCAGGCAAAGATTAGTCTTTTAGAAAGGGTTGCCAACTTTACCAATGTGTGAAATCAATCTGATAATATTTAAATATAGTGTGAATGATGATAGTGTAATGAAGAATGTAATTTAGCAAGGCTACTTAGGTTAACTTCACAAAACTTACATGTTTATATTTGGATAAGAAAAATGGAACATAAAATAGAATCAATTAACCCAATGTTACAACTTACATCCTAAGAGGCTACGAATGTGTGTGCATATACATATATATGTATACCTATGTATAATATTTGAATGTTCGTATGGTATGTAGCAATGCACTAAATAGAATAGAAACTAAGGGGAAAAGAAAATATAATTTTGACAATAAAATTATGCGAATCCTATGGAGAAACCAGGTAAATATCCTAAGCTAAATTATTGCCAAATGAGTTGAGGAAGTAATTTGATTAAATATAAAATATGAATAGAAAATAACTTTAAATTTGATGCTTTCAAAGGGTAGTAAAAACTGAAGACCCACAGCTCCCCAAAATGAGGAGGAAAAGAAGAAAAGCTTATAAAAAATGGAAAACCTTGAATACTACAGTATGTAAGTCCAATTTAATACTTTTTAAACTACTTCCAAGTCTACTTTATTCTTTATCATAGAGGTGCCTATAAAATTAGGAAGATGAATATATACAAATACATATGATTTAGAAGTTTGACCTATTGTTCTTATGTGTACACACACAAAATACATACAAGGATTTGGAAGTTTGACTTATTGTTATTATGTGTACACTTCTGCATTAATTATAAAAGCTTTATAAAATAAATAGTAACAATTTAAATAAAAAAATTTATTCAGACATGGACTATTAAGAGCCCCCTTCTCAGAATCTGTCATCAGTGCATTAAAGTTCTGTCTTCTCCCTTGCAGATATTACAGAGTAGTCAATTGAACGGAACTATAAAATGTAAAATTATAAAATTGGAAGGGACTATAAACTGAACTGCTCTTGGCAGGAAGGTGTTATTTTAAGAATAAAATGTAATCTCTTCCAGAAGGCAGTCCATCAGTATATGTACACTGTTATCAAGTCCACACTTTATTATTAATGAGCACTGGAGAGATATGTCTCTATATCTTTTCTCCCACGACTTCTGCATTACAGCTCTCAGACTGTAACCAAACCCACTGGAAACTATTTCAGTTCCTTCCAAGAGAGGTGCCCTTCCTTTGAGCTAGAAAAGAGACAAATAGGAACAGTCATATTCTTTAAGTAAGTTCAATAGACTTGTTTTTTCTTTTTTGTGTTAAGGAAAATTTATTCATTTACTCTTTGTATTTATTTATACAATTTTGTAAAATACATATAAAATAAAATACAATACAATTTTATAAAATACATAGGCATATATAAAATTCATGTTCAATCAATACCATGTTTAGGTAGACCTTATAAATAAATATTTCTTGTTTTTAGCATCATCATCTTATTAAAAATATACATTTGGACTTCTGGTTTATCAATTTCCAGAACATTATTAATAACTTCTTCACTCAATCTTCCTTTTTCTTACCAAATAATCTCTTTCAGATGTAATTCAAAATAGAATCTGAGCTCTTTGTCTATTTTCTGCAAAATCTGATGCCTCATGCTCAGGCTTAACTTTCTCCCAGTAAAATACTTCAACTTTATAAACCAAAAGAGGGCAGGCTACAAAGAAATGATCCCTGGGCCAAAACTGGCCCTTCCATACATTGCCCCTTCACCAAAATGGAGTTTTAGAAACTTGAGCAAATACTTTAAAAGTAGAGAATTGCAGACTCTAATTCTGGACATTAGTTCTAGAGCCACATTCTAACTCCGTCTTGGAAAATAAAAGGACCTGGCAGCATTAGGTTCTCTTCTTACATGACAACTTGGTTGAAACTGAATGGTGGAGAATGTATAAACCAGCTGCATCACCTGTTGATGTGATTTGCCTGGATTCACAGGCATTTACATTCATGACACTGTCCTGTAAGAAGCTTGAGCCAAAGGATGCTTAAAAGGCTGTCCAGAAGTTATTTCCATTCTTTCCATCTTGTTTAATCTCTTCTTTTTTGGTGTTAATATCTCAAATTATATAGGGTTCCACATAGCTTGTAGTGTAACACCATGTTCAAATACCTAATCAGGGCAACTTGATCTTTGTCATGAAGTTGCATTTAAAATTTACTTGCTTAGATGTCATTTGAAATTTTTATTTCACCTACTTTTGGAAGTTGTTGTTTTTACTAAAGCTTAATTAAATCTTTATTTCCTAAAGCTATATGTTACCCTTCACTCTAAAAGAATTAATAATTTTGAATAAGATACTTATTAGAAATGAACTTTGGGAGAAAACATCTTAACATACTAGAAATGACTGAAAAATTATTGCCTAAAATACTTACAGAGAATATTACATTTCATCTTTGAATTTGGAACATCTGCTCTCTAAGAGATATAGATTTTTTTTTTTTTTGCTTCCTCTCTAGGTACATCTCAGCCTTCTGGTCATGCGTGCCAACAAAATATAAAAGACATTGAAAAGGAAGTCAAAGGAGACACCTCAGAGGCTGTGTTGCACCAGACTGGGGCATTAGGGAAATCTAAAGAAAATGTAGGTGAACAGATGTCTGCTTCTGTGAATGGAAAGCAGAACTCCTCTTTTCTTCCAAAAGCTGAGAAACAGTCTCCATCTGACAGCAAAACACATAGGGGGAAGGAAAATGGTGATCCTCTGGCCATCTCTCATCAGCTAAAGGAAGTCTTACCAGTGGTCATATTTAATAACTGTGGAGAACCATCATCAGAAAAAATTACAGTACAAGATTTCCCAAGCATGGTGGAAGGCTTTAAACCAGGAAAGGCTAAATTTATGACAGAAGTGAAATGTGGGGCTTTCAATGTACAAATACAAATCAAGAAAAACATTTTCTGTAAAACAGGTACACAGTTCTCAATGAAGAGATGTCCAGCATGTCACCAGTTGTTTCCCGTCAGGCACATCTGGAAATGCTGCACAGCTAAAAGATGCTTTCCTAAACACAATAATAAATTGGCAGAAGAATTAAAATCTGAAGTGCCATTCAAATATAGGGGAGAACTTGCCAAAACTGAAAGCCCCTCACTGAAAGTAAGCATTGTAGGAAAAGAAATTAAAGTTAAATACGTAAGTAAGAAACAGAATATATTAGTTAACATAACTCATCCTAAAAGAAGAGGAAAGATAAATAAATATACAAACATTTCCTCCAATCACATCTCCGAAGAATCTTCCAGGCCCCCTGCCCATTCTAGTGGTAAGCACCCTGGAAAGTGGCCCTTTGAGAATCAGCACCAAAATGCAGATTGTCTGCATGTCTCTCTTCCTAATGTGTTCACTGCTCAAAAGGAGAATGCTAACATAGCTGTGGCTTCTCACACATCAATTCTTAAGAGAGAAAAAAATAAGCCCAACTCACTGTCTTTGGGCTCAGATGGTTCTGGGGGAGAATCTGCCATCTCACAGCGGAAAGTCTTTAAAATTAGTCAGCACTCTCCCCAGAGATCACAGTTTTCTGCAACCGACCCTCTTCACATAAACATTTGTCCTACTTCATGTGATACCCTACAGACCACAAGTTTAAGTAATGCAGATGTAAGTAAGATGTCTTCTGAAGATCTGAAGGATGGAAACAGAGAGATAAAGACCAAGTTTGACGTCTCAGGAACTATCACAGCAGACTCAAACATACAGCAAAGCACAGAAGGAAATCATTTGCTAAGTACCATTACTGACACTGTTCCCACTCAAGAAGGCTCAGAGTCTGACTTTTGTTCTTTGTCTTCTCTAAGCACGCAGCACTTAGGAGAAAAGGCAGCTGATGCTGCCTGCAAAGTCAGCAGAAGTCCACCTGCAGAAGACCATGAGATCTCACGTGTTTCATCATTCCCTTCCAGCCAAGGTGGTCTGAAGCCTTCTACCTCATTTAGTCCATCTCACTGGGCCACCAGACATTTAGAAACTAAAGAGACCTCAGGAAATACATTTTCTTTTAACCACTGTGCTGAGTTTGTGATAGGCCGTGAGAAAGACAATAGTGACGTGACTGACGGAGACACTAGCAAAGTCATTTTACATGGTGACTCATATGAAAACGCACAGCAATTAGTGGAAAGGAAGAGTGCTCAGAGTCCAGCGCTCAGACCTGTATCTTGCAACAGCCTAGATGCTGGGAATCTGAAACATAGTATTACTCACAGACCTGAACAGGTGGACCAGTTGGTGGTCCAGGCAAATCATCCAGAGATGGCAGCCCTCAGCCAAACAAAAGGGCCAGTCATGATTTCCATAACAGATGAACTAGAGAGAAAATTAACTACTCAAAATGATAAAGAACATACGGTTGATTCTAATTGTTCTCTGGGAATGAGAACCCCTAAAGAATCACCTGATTGTGCTGGAAAAGATGAAAACAACAAGTTTCACATAATATCAGTGGTAAAGAATGCATGTTCCAGAGATTCTGAACACCTCTCCAATGAGACTCATAATAAAGTCTGTTTTCAAATGGATCTTCCATTAAACATTGCTGAGTCTAACTCCACAGTGTCTGCTACAGATGAGCTGTTTTTTATTGAGAAAATTCTACCCAGGGATGCAGACCAATATGGAAACCAAGATGAAAAGAGCCCTGAACTAACTAGTTCTCCACAGGAGCCAGAAGAATACCAAAAGACTGCACCAAGAAGACCAAATTCTGAAGGAGGTGAGAACAAATATGACTCAAAGGATAATTACTATCACCAAATAGATATTTTGCTGTCTTCTCAAAGCAGAGGGACTTTGAAAGGTATGGTGGGCTATAGAGAATGTTTAACCTGCAATATTTTTTTATGTTTGAGCCTTGGAAAGTCTTAAGGTAAGGACTTTTTTACTGCTTGGGATTTTTTTCTTTATTGCTAAAGATATATTGAGCATTTTAGAATTAGATGAATATGAGCAAGAATATATCAGCCTGCTTCTATACATTATCACCCATTTCCCCCATAAATAGTACATAGCAAAATCACCAAGGCTGCAGTTTAAAATAAAGTCAAAAAAATCAATTTCTCTTTAAAAGGTTGATATATTGCCAAATCAATTTTGTAGGAAATGTTAGCCTTTTGGCACTCTTAAATAATCCACCATTTTTTCCCTCCTTGCAAGCTAAGCATGTTTCAGAGAATGGGAAGAATATGTTTGTAATAAAATGTGTTTTTAAGCCTTGCTGTGGCATTGCGGAAACATGGTTATGCATGTCCCAGGAGGCTATGTGGAATAGTAATTGTAACAAAGGACAAAAACCAGAAACAACCATGGCTAATCCTGACTGAGCCATCTACAGGGCCTTTGACCTCTAGTAGACCTCTGACCTCCCTTGTGCATTGGTTGGTCCTGCTCAAACCATTGATAGAACCCAGAAGCTCTCCAGACTGAAGAACATTAGGATGGAAACTCTTTTCTAAGTGCAGAATACTGTGTCTGTTTTTCCGCGTTGAATTAACATAGTATCATTTCACTCACTTCATACAACGCCCTTGTTTTTCTCAATGAGTCTGAGTTATTTTGGATTTAATGGTAGCATTGTCTCATATTGTGAATTAAAATGCATCTTGGATGAGTAAGAATGTCTCTGCCCTAGTGCCAGGAACTTTCCCAAAATCCTCATAAATGAAATTTGATGTGACAAAACTTAACAGGGAAGCTCTCTCTTCTTTGCTGTTTTAGCACTAACTTTTTAATGAAAAAATTTAGAAGAGCAAAAACTAATTTCTCAACATTTATTTAAAATGTAAAAGAAATAAAGGCAACTTAATCTATTACATAAATATTGATGTAAAATGTGAAAGTTGCTTTATTAAAAGTAAATGCCCCTAAAACAGTGCAAAAACTATGCAGTCACCTGCTTCCCATGAACACATGAAAGTGAAGAGCATTCATCAGAGAGACCTCTTCCTGGTGCTGACATACTGCAAATATCACCATCAGTGACTTTATTTATTTATTTATTTATTTTTGGTTTTTCTCCGGTACCAGGAACTGAATTCACGACCTTGCGCTTGCCAGGCAGGCGCTTTGCTGATGAGCTAAATCCCCAGCCCCAGCATCAGTGACTTTAACCCCAACATTTGCTACAGGCCATGGCTACTTACCCGATTGAGCGTCTTTCTCAGGATGGCTCTCCTACCACCAAGGCATGCTGGCTTGACTTTCCCAACAAGACACATTTCCTCATGAAAACTAATCATTCAAACCAGAATCCAACCACAGCTGAGATTACACTTCAGTAAATTTTGAAACTGTCCCATTTGTGAAACACTTTCAGCCACTTGTCCTTTGTGTTTCTCTGGTTCATTAAAAGACTGCTACTAAAACTGTCCCTCTTGACCCTTTAATCCTCTTGCCCTTGCTTCTGTATGTCCAGCCACACTGACCTATCGAAGTCTTATACTCTTTCAGCCAACATTCTGTCTCAGACCCCTTTCATGGGCTCCACTATCTGTGCCAGGTATTCCCTAAATGTTCACAGGTTTGTGTTCTTTTTAATTTTTGCTCATGTAGCACACTCAATAGGGCCTGCTCAAATGAAAAAAAAATAAATCTAAGCTGTCCTTGTTGCAGTCCAGATAAACTATCCCTTTCCCATTTGCTGCCTTTTATATACGCTATGAATCACTGGTTTTTATGTTGTATTCTCTCAATAGGATGTAGGCTTCATGAGGGTATGAACTGTTTCTGTTTTTATCACTATTGCATCTACAGCACTAAACAATCCTGTCTTGTAATGTAGATGCTCAGTGGATATTTGTTGAATGATAGCAGGGAAGTCATGTCAGGTTTGTGTTTTGCCCTGTTCACATACCAACACACATGAAAACAGTCAGCAATTAAAATGTTGCAGAACAGACATTTAAATGTGTAAATCTATAAATTGTTGCACAGATTTGACTCTTTGAGAGCCATGAGTATTTGTAGACTTTATTCAGTATTATTGTCACTATAGTATTGATATTCATGTCTGGATGGCATCAACTTTTAAGAGCACAGATTGCTTTGAAAAACTTGCACACCTTTGGACCATTTGACCAGCAATTATAAATTTGATATAGGTACAAATTTATGCTCACCTTTCCCAAGGGGTTCTCCTAGTCTTCATAATCTATCCGTGTACCTTAGATTAGGAATCTTAGACAAGACTGCTGAATCTCATAATTGCATAGTGCCTTCCACCAAGTGTGTACATTTAGGATTTAACTAGGTTAGAGGTCACAGTCTGGGCCGTCTACTGTCAGTGAGTCAAGCAGGCTGCCTGTGGAAATAAATGTACTGTGAACTAGAGAGTGTGTTGTGAAGGGATGGCAGGCAGTCCAGCTCAGCCAGGTCTTCTGACTTTTTAGAACACCTGGATACCTGGATTTTTAAAATTTATGAATCTCCAGATTATAAAATTTAAAAGACACAGTGCATTCTAAACGATGTGTGACCTCTAAACTAGATATTGAGAAGAGATGAGTGTGTGTGTATGATGGAAAGCAACAGAGCCAGTGAGGCGTGGCAGATGCCAGTCTGAACCCTGAAGAACTCAATACTGAGTTCTTCCTCTCCAGGTAAGGTTATGTGTTTTGGGGGAAAAAAGTTGTTTGCACAGGGATTGATGCCTTCAGTTGTAAGTGGACTGAAATACGTCTGTGAGACCTACGCCAAAGAGTTAGAAAATCTATATCATAAAAAATTTTAATGAGGAAACCAAAAGTAGGCCACCCCGAGAAAATGACAGATAATGAGAAGGATTAGGTGATATTTTATATGGCACAGATTTACCTACAATAAACTAGCCTTTTACATGACACAAAATTTCCATGCAATGTATAAGGTATTTTATTCCCCTAAATCTATAAAAAAAAAGGAGTGATTCTAAGAAACCATACTACCAAGATAGGAAGGAATAGAAATATGAAGAAGTTTGGGATTGCAAGCTTTGCACCAAGCACTAGGAGTAAAAAGATGAGCAGAAACTTGGTCCTTTTCTCACAGGAGAATATGACTGTTAGACCGTTTCCAACAAGCTGACGTATGGTAAACTGGGAACTTTCTGTTCACATGCATTTCTTGGTACACGCACACGATCAAGGCCCCAGACCAAGCAGTGACTGTGCTTTGCTCCAGTAAGGTCCTTCCAGATCTGCCTCTTCTTGGTCTTCTCACTCCCTTCCTCTGCTTCCCCTGGCTTCGAATGTGGCAGCCTTCCGCTCTCACGCTTACGCTCGGAGTCTCGGTCACTCGTGCTGCTGTATAACAAAATATCAATGACTGGGTAATTTTCTAATGAGAACAAACTTGTTTCTTATGTTTCTGGAGGCTGAGACATTCAAGATCAAGATGGCTGATGAGTCTCCTTGCAAGATGGCAGTTTGTGGCTATGTTCTCCCATGGCCAAAGGCAGAGGAGCAGACCCAATTACCTGGTCCCCTCCAGGGCTTTCAAAAGATGTTAGTCCCATTCATGAGGTCAAGGCACCTAAGACTAACTTACTGCCTAAAAGCACCACCTCCTAATAGCATCGTATTTCATCTTAGGTTGCAACCTATGTATTTTGGAAGGGCACATATATTAAAAATAAAGCCCTTGGTAAAATGTCTTTATTTTTTGTTATTATTTATTTATTTATATTTTAATGAATTAACACAGTGTCTCAATAAAGTGATAGTGTATATTTTAGCAGAGTCCTTCAAGAGACTGGAGTGCCTTCATTCCAGCCCTAGGAAATTGCCTGATTCCCCAAAAGGCTCAATAAACATCTCCTGAAGGGCTGATCTGCAAGTGAACATCATTGAGATATAGGCTGAATGCATTACACAAAACTTCCTGTCAAGCTGAGGTACAAGAATCAGGCTAACTTATCAGCAGTAAATTGGAGTGTGGGAAATTTTCAAGGTTAGATTGAATCACTTCTTGGTAGAAATTTTGTAGCAGTGTTTTAAGCATATAGGGAGTGGTTAGACCAAATTGTGTCTATTTTCTTTGCAACCTCGGGATCTCACAAATTCCAAACAGAACAGGAGTGGTGAGGATGTGTACTTGGGTGGGCAGTTCAGCAATTCTCAAGTTACAGTTCAAAGCATATTATAAGGCATATACTTACTCTTAACTTAAGTATATAAGAACATTCCAAAGTAAAACTTTCTCCACAAGACCTCATGGCCACTTTTGGTGTGACACAATTCCCCAGGCTCACAGAGCTCCTTCATTCCAGTAGTTTCTGAAGATAATTGTCATTTAATGTGAAATATTTGACAATGGAAAAGTCATCCTTCTCGTGAATGCCTTCATGGTCAACCGAGACACTCAATCTCAACAAAGGAAAAAAATAGAACAAATTTTGGAAAAAATAGCCAGAGATCAGTGCTATTGCATTTTTTAAAAGTTCCACTGCTTTGTAAAATTTCATAAAGCAAAAGTATCTTGTTGAACATCATAGCTCCAATTACCAGCACAATGGAAGTTGGAATGATGAGAGCAAGTACTAAATATTATAGCATAGATGTTGATTTGCTGTTATCCTTTTATTTCCCAAGAAATAGGTAAGAATTAGAAACAGAGTTAAAGAAAACAGAATGAAGTTAGAGGACCTGGGGAACAATTCTTCCCCTTTGCCACGCATTTAGCTCCAAGAAGTGAATTTAAATTGCTATACAAATAGTTTACCAGTAATTATATACAAAAATTAAGAATGTAATTTATCAAAGATATACCCACTTATGTAGTTTTCAGAATAAATCTTGATAAACATGAATTTGATTTTTACAAAAAATCAAATTGTAAAAGCTCATTTGCTACTAGAAATAGAATAAAGCTAAAGGTCAAGAGTTGACCTCTTTTTAAATCTTTACTTATAAATTTAAGTAAAATTTTAACCAATTCGGGTCTATCAAATGACAAGTTAAATATTATATGTTCTCCTATTGGAGTTTTCTTTTTATTTTTATTTCAACCATTTTTAAGGTTTGTTTGCAGGGCAGTCATTTATTTTTAACTTTGTTTCTTGTAACAATACACTGTACTATCTCTTGTGACAGCAGAGGAAACAGTTCACACCTATATAAAGTGTTTCAAGTCATTACTGACTCAAATATAAAATTAGCAAAATCTTCATGTATTGTTCCATTTTTCTTTTCACTGTTTCAAATCAACATATGCAAGAACAAAAGTATCATATGATTTGTGTACCTACAATCATTAGAATTCAAACCATATGTACTAGAGTTCAATAGAAAACTCATTATCCTGGGTTGTAATTGAATTTAGTGAAGTAATAACTTCTTATCTAGAATTCAGCGTATATATTTAACAATTTACAGGTACTCTGTCCCTTTCCAGTAACTAATGTAGTAACAGGCCCACTGCTGATACCCAAGGAATACCGTTGAATGGAACCCACCCGAAGGAACCCACCTTGGTGATGCCTGCTTGTCCCGTATAAATCTATTTTAGCTAAACTGCCTCCATTTTCTCTCTCTCCTTCTCAATAGTGCAAACTTAATCTTTCTCTAAATAAACGCAAGTTTAGCAAGTAAATCATGAATACATTGAATACAGTTATTTTCTGATCTGTGATTTCTGTTTTGAGTGAAGCATTTCCTACTCTATCTTCATATACTTAATGTGATTTAATCTAGATCAGAATTTGGAAATCATTAACCTCCGAAAGCTGTCCCAGGAATTGGCTCTAACAGGTGGAAGAGCCAGCGATGGTTCCCAGGAAGACGCAATAGACCAGTGGGCCAGGAGGAGGCAGCAACTCAAGGACGGGAAAAGATGCAACTCAGCAGGAGGGAGCTCCTTCACCAGCAACATTACAGAAGGATCCAGTGAGTAGATAAGCAGCAGCTATCCCTGAGCCGCAGCAAAGGCAGCAGTTTACTGAATCCTAACCAGGCTCCCTCCCTTTTGTCTCCAGAACACGGGCTGTGTTGATTGAAACTGGCAATGTGACCACAGACAATTTTATGTGAAAGATATGTTTGGAATAATCAACTCTTTGTCACCCACTAAGAAAGGGATCCTTGGCCAGTTACCTTCAAGAAAACACAACTGCTTGCTAAGGCGCTTTCTCTTCAGTTCATAGCTAACTGTAGGGTTTTTTATTTGATTAAATTTGTGTTCTACTTCGAACAATTTGTGTTGGTTTACCAAAATATGTATAATCTAAAAAGATTAAGATAAATATGTTTGATTATATGTAACAATCCTTTCTCTCATTGTAACATTTTTGAATGAGGAAGTATCTCTAAACAAGTATGTATTTTTAGTGAAAGAGTATTTCTCTTGCTATTGAATATTTGTTATTAAACCAGCATTATACCTAGTCAGTGACAACTGACAATGAAAGGTAGGTTAGCATTGAAAATATAAATTAAGCATAATAATTTAAAACACAGAAAGCATTAGTACATTTAGTATCCATCGATATTCATCTAGATCTAAGATTCTAACAGTTAAAGTTGTTAAAAGATACCAACTAATAGGCATTTGCAGTTTGCATATTATTCACAAAATAAATCAGCTTAGAAAGAACACTCACACCAAAACTGAGTGAGCTTCACCTTAAAAAAAAGGAAAGAAAAGGACAGATTTTGATACAAAGAATGTCTTTATGAAAAGACAGTAGTGAGTGTCTTATTTTGTATCCTACAGACAAGCTGATGGAATGACACGGGAGCAGTTCTTGGGGTAGAGGTGTCATTTATTCAGAATGAGACAGCTGGCATAGGTTAGGGCTTGAAATCAGCTGCAAATGTGTGTGGAAGGATTATAATTAAATCCCTTACTGTGTGGTCACCCACACAACAACATGTGAACATGCTCAACATTTGAACAATGAATGCAACTTAAATGCCCTGTTTTTTCCTGATAATTTTCATTCTTGCCTGTTTGGTCAATGTCTAAGATTTCCAGTCCTCCTTCCTGTTTGGTAGCAAGTACCTAGCATCTGGAATCTTAAATTTTTACATTCACATGTACTACCATATAGTGCCTTATTATCCTCTTATGGTTCAAATACCCTTAAAATACCTCCTTGGAGAATACTCTTCTTATATTAGACTTCTGAAAGAATAAACCCAGTATTACACATATTGTTCTAATGTTCATATCTTTTCATTCCTATTCCTCCTTCTCCTTATCAATTGTGGTGTTTATATATTCCAGAATTTAGTATATTTTTGAAAAATATTTTTAAAATATATATTTCATTATTTTTTCATCATTGTTTTTGTACTAATTGCTCCTAATATGATTTATTTTTGTACTTGCTATGTGAAACATTTAATGACTTTTTTCAGGGAACTTCTATGGGAAGTAAATTCTACCTTTAAATTACAGAGGAAACTGGTTCTTTGTGTCCAGTAACCACTAGTGGGGGGAGAGTTTAAATCTAAAGTGATTCTCACAATTTGTATCATTAATCCAATGTTGTTTCTGGTTGCTTTTACATTTTTCTCTTTATCTTTATTTTTATAACATTTTTTCCATGTATATTTTAAATTTTCTTCCATGTTTAACAATTACAAATTTAAGAATTATATATTTCTTCAATGCTCAGAAATTCTCAGATATGATTCTTTCAAATATTTTATTGCCTTTCTGTATCCTGTTGCCATCCCTTTCAGATAAACATTTTATGCTTCAACTTTTCATTTATACTTTTTACCTTCTCATCTCTTTTAGCTATATACTGAGAGAATTCTTTAATGTTATCATTTAGCTCAACAATTCATTTACCTCTTGTTTGAGTCCTTCTTATTCTTTAGCCTCTTTTTAGCCTTTTCTCTAATTTCAACAATTTCATTTTTCAATTTAAAACAGCTAAGTGGTTCATTTATTTTAAAAATTCTCATTTTTATTCCACTAGGAATGTTACTTTATATAAAGTTTTTACCTAATTTGTAGATCAAATGTTTTCTCAAACACATATTCATATTTTCCGAGTTCGTTTTCTTTCTTTTATAATGTGGATTTCCCCAAATACTTTGTGAATTTCTGACGGAGTACTGTGTTAGCTTTCTGCTGCTGTGACAAAATACCTGAGAATAAGCAGCTTCAAAGGAGAAAAGATCAATTTTGGCTCATGGTTTCAGAGTTTTCACTCCGTGGTTGCTTGGTCCTCGTCACTTTGGACCTGTGGCAAGGCAAAACATCCTGGTGGAGAGAGCGTGTGGTAAAACAATGCTGCCCCTTCCACCACAGGGGCAGGCAAGCAAAGACAGACAGGAAGGAGGCAGAATCCCAATAGACATGTCAAGGTCATACTCCCAGTGATACAACTTGCTCTGACCAGTCCCCACCTTCTAAAAGTTCTCCAGTAGTTCCACCAGTTGGGGACTAAGCATTCCACATGAGCCTTTGGGGCATGTAAGATCCAAACCATAACACATAACAGATACTCACTCTTGAACTCATTCGCTAATCACCTGACGGCTGCCTTCAAATGAGCATTCTACACAGTCAGGTAGTGAAGTGCTCTCTATAATTTTTGCTTTACTTAGTATAAGAATTCTTTGAGTTGCAATAAGCAACTTGTTCTGTGAGGAATATTCCGTATCACATCAGGCTGTCTTCTATCTTAAATCTCTGACATTTTCACATAACACATTTTTTTCTGGGCTGAAGGTAGGCACAATCACTGCTTGAGCTATGCTGGAATTCACAGTGGGGAATGTGTAGACATTAAATTACCTCACTATTTCTGCTATTTATTACCCTAACTTATTTCCCTCTTGTTTGCATCTAGGACCTCTCTATCCCCTGTGTTCTCACTGATTGGGTGTGGACCGTTTGTACAGTGTCCTGCATCTAAACATTCACAAATATCTTCTCTATTGTAGTTTCACCCCTTAGTTTAAAGATTGAGTCTCAATTTCAGATATGATCCAAGAATTCCCTTCTTATTTTAAAAATCATTCGTAGATCTTACAGCACTTTTTTTCCTACATAACGTATGTGTTCCCACACCCCCTCTGCCTCCGCTCTGGTATCGATTGCTCTGTACTTTGAAATTCTTCTTTACTGTACATAAAAATTTAGCTGCAGCTCCCACTTCTAAAATATATGTAATTGAACTCATCACAGTGCTCATAAAATAGAAGACCCTGCAAGAATTAGCACATAGTCAGAGAAATTTTCTAGAATTTCTATAGCAATGAGAGACTATAGTCTGCACTTTCTCTACTGCTTTAGCGCTATCACTAAAAATAGCTTCAATAATTCTCTCCACATTTTAAGTATTTTCATTAAATTCTCCTCAAATTACTCATTTGAGGTTGCTATCCTTTCCATGTTACAACCTTATGATAGATACACTGGTTCTCTACTTTTTGATACTGTTGAATGTCACTTCATCAAATATCATCAATACAACCTATTCACAACACCAACTATTTACTGCAGGCAGAAACAAGGGAGGATGTTCCCTAAACAGTGTTTTGGTAGTGTCTCCTGTCCAGAGCAAAAAGGCAGAATCAGATTTTGTTAAGAATTAGAAATTTGGTAAAAAGCAGGTCTTTCAATATGAGAGTTTGGTTAGAATTTGGTAAGCGTCATGATTTGATAGTTTAGAACTCAGCGAAATTGTCAAGTAAGAACTTTGATTGTTTCAAAAAATCAAAAGAAATAAGCTGTTGGTAGTTTCTCTTGAAAATCTGATGGGGTTTTGGAAATTCCTAAACTGAATGATAAGCTATTTGATAGGTCAACAGTCTTCTTGAAAAGCAACATTGTGCTAAGACTGTAAAATAAGGTCATAGTAATCAGGAAAGGAAGATGTATAGTAGTAGATAGTTTTGGTCATTAGTGTCCACACTTTAAATAATAGAAGTTTTGTTTTCAATGTACTGTACTCAAATCTTCCCTACGCAAATAACTGAAATTTCTTCATGTTAGATGCCCCAGATTTGATTTGATTTTGACTACTATTGATATTTTTCTTGGCTTTCGAAGACTGTTTGGTAGACTGCCAGTCTGGCCATTTAATTTCTTTTCTGTAAGAATACAATCTTGTGTTATATATGTAAATTATATATCAATTGCCACTGGTCCTATGTTTCTAGGTCCCTCAAAGAATGCACTCATACAGAAGCAAAAGTGAGAAATATAAGATTTCCTGAAGACATCAAACAAGAATCAGAGGAGAGAGTTTATACACAAGGCAAACAACCTGAAATTTCCTTTGAATATCACTTTGCTTCAAAGGTGTATGAGTGGCCATCACTTTTCTCATATCATATTCATTGGTTTCTGTTTTCTTCTGAATTTTTCCTCGGACCTTAAAATTCCTCTTTTTCATACTACAGAGAAATTCAACTGCAGTTCATACCACTAAATGTGTGTAATCAAAATTATCAAGGTACACATCAATCAGCCAGCATTATAGTAATCAGCCTCTACCCATCGCATGAACAAAGAGTAACATAAAATTATACATATTTATGGAGTACCATGGAATGTTTTGATATATGTATATAATATATAATGTTTAAATTGGCTTAAACACACCTATATCCTCAAACATCTGTCACTTCTTTTGGATAAAGCATCAAAATCTTTTCTTCTAGCTTTTAAAAACATATAGTACTTAGGATTATCAATAATCACCTACGCAACACCACACCAAAACTTCTTTCTTCTAACAAAGCTAAGAAATTAGACTGAATCCAAATTGCTTCATTTGATTCACTGTGGATGATCTTCCTGCACTACAGTGAATGGGACTGTTTTTTTCTAGTTTACTGTGCCCATCAGCTACCTGGATTCTCAGTGCAAATCTATCTCATCCCTT
>NW_004955418.1:10506275-10511955 GCF_000276665.1 Chinchilla lanigera
GACCTTGCGCTTGCCGGGCAGACGCTTTGCCGCTGAGCTAAATCCCCAGCCCCTCATCCCTTGTTTTATGGACAAATCCTTCACTGTTAGTGTTCTTAGACATTCATGTCTGCTCTGCATTTTCTGCAAAAAAGAAACAATCATAGGTGTGCTAGAGCCAGCTCACAGTGGCTCACAAAAGCTAACTGTGCACATTTTTTAAACACTGCAGTTCAACAGGTTCAATAGCAGGTTGCTAACTTGAGATTTGCCATGGCTGGATATTTATACAATAGAAACTGGAAGGGCTGGGGATTTAGCTCAGCGGCAAAGCACCTGCCTGGCAAGCGTAAGGTCGTGAGTTCGGTTCCTGGTACCGGAGAAAAAAAAAAAAAAAAAAAAAAATAGAAACTGGCAAATATTACAAATAGGCTTTTTTTTTTCCTTATGGCGAGTTAGTTGGAACATTTACCAGTAATAATCACTTGAAATAATACAGTAATCAGTTGTGTAACTTGTACAAATTCAAATTTTATGCCAAAATAATATAATCATTTTAATTAAAACAATTATTGTATTTTCTTTTGGGTGAATTCTGTTTTGAATAAAAACTTGCACTAGTATTTGTTTCATATTAGACACTAGAGAATTAAACTGCCTGCTATTTCTATTTTTCAGTTTATCCAAGCCACTTGTACACTAAAGGCATGTTGTATTTCTTCAGAAACTTTTCAGTAGAGACTGCAATTCACTAAGAGCTGCTAGGACTAGCATTGTTTAATGTGTGGTTTAAATTTTATCTCACTTATAGAGTCAGGATACGCTACTAATCCATGACTTAAAACCTGACAGCTTTATCGAGCATCATTACAGCTGGTGTTTTTCACTCTGTTAATCTCACTCATCTCTGACTTCCTACATAATAACTGGAAAAGACATTAGGAGTGACATATTTATGTGTGTGGACACAGTTGATCAATCCATCTAGGCTGTGGGGAATGCTGACTAAGGCACACTAGGTAAATAATTTGAAGGCTGTAAATGGAATTGGAAAGGGTCTGCAAAATAGAGCACTGAGTTTTATAATCTTCAGTGGTTCCTGTATCACAAACAGATGTGAAAGAATTTGGGTAATCATATGAGGATACTTGGTATCTTATTTCATTCAGCTGTTAAAATTGTATTGAAAATGTATTTTCCAAATATTAGTTGCTACTGAGAAAGAGAGGGGAAGGATAAGAAGATAGAAAGATTGGACAAAAGGAAGGAAGTGAGAATGGAAGGAAGGAAGGAAGGGAGGGAGGAAGGAAGGAAGGAAGGGAGGGAAGGAGGGAGGAAGGAAGGAAAGGGAGGGGAGGGGAGGGGAGAAGAGAAAGAAAGGAAAGAGAGGAAAAAAAGAAGGAACTTCAATTTTTAATAGTATGAACAATTATGATGTGTTTACTTTGTGTCAGGCACTATTCTAAACTAGTTATGATGTATTAGTTTATTAACTCTCCCAGTAACGTTATGAGTTAAGTACTATATTTGCATCTTCATTTTAGTTAATGAGCTTTCTGAGGCATGGAGAGGATGAGTGACTTCTCCAGCATCCATTAGCAGTAATTAGTGGTAGAGCTGGGTTTCAAACTAAGACACCTGCTTGGAGTCCGTGGTTTTAAGCATGACAACTCACTACAGCTATTTGGTCTATTATAACCCTGGAGAATTCTAAATGGGGTCTCACTTCCATACATACCACCTTTTTATTATCTTCTAGTAATACAGTAGAAGTAAAAAGTATAAGAATGCCCAAAGCAATGGAAAGAAAGGGAAGGAAGGGGGTGAAAAAATATTGATATATGTTATGTACAGGTACCAACTCCCTACAAAAATGTAATCATTATGTATTGCAAACATGTACTAATAAAAAATAAAAACTGAAAGAAAGAATCCCTAGAGACACCTAGAGCTGGGTTGCTCATTTTGTCTTTTTAAACCTAAAGTAAAAACCTAAAAATCAAGATGAAATATTTTAATTCTTCCTGGACAAAAGTATTTCAGTAATATGAAGCATAATTAAGGGCACCTTCTGTTTTAAAGTTCATTTATTAAAAGACTGATATAGCAAAACTAATTTTGGTAGCAAAATTTTTGTGACAAAGATATATTTGGGGTTATATTCTAAGGTTTCATAGGGACAGATGTTGAGAAACCAAGCAGCTATAAGTTTTCTGCAGGTGTGTGACTGGCTGCTTCATTGGATTTTACCACAGGTTTTATGTCTCAGTTTATCTAAGAGTGTGTTGATTAGCTCTGTCTTGGTGACTGAATGAATAGTGAACTGCTCATCCACATAATCAAATCTGTTTGTAAATAAATAAGTGAGCTGTTTCAACAGTCTCATGCAAGTGGATAGAAACAAATATCACTATAATTTAAAGTCCCACCCTCAGACCTTTGCATGATAGGGAGATGATTGCATATCCAACATGTGTAGCTATTGCTGCAAGCAAACATAATAGTGATAAATCAGTGGACCTAGAAATCTGTGTAAGTTACATTCATAAATATTAAAATGTTACTGAATTTTTAAGGCCATGCACATATAAAATAAATCAAAGAGAAAAATGTTTTAATACTACAAAATTCTTCACCATTTTTGAAACTTTAGCAAGCACTAAAGTTGTACAAAAAAAGCTTTGATTCAGCCTTAAAGCTTGGAAAGATAGGTCAATAAATTATCATAATTTCTGATTTCCTTTTCCTATATTTTAAAATTGTCATGCTCAAACTTATCTAGCAAATGAAAACAAAATGTTCTTGAAGGGTTTTGAAATATGGCATATGGAGCAAAGCACCCAAAAGTCTAACTTATATTATTATATTCTAAAGTTTTCATAGTTTTTATTCCAATAAACAACATGTCTTAGTTACTTTTCTGTCATTGCTGAGACAAAATACCTGACACGTGAGGTTAAAGGAGGAAAGGTTTATTTCACTCACAGCTTGCAGAGGTTTCAGTCCCTAACTGGCTGGCTCCAAAGCAGAGTGGCACATGCAGAGGAACAGTAGTCCATGGAGGTGAAAGACAGACAAATCCACAAGAGAAAAGAGAGACAAACTGTGTCTGTCCCTTGTATTGTATGCAGGATACACGCCTAGGGCGGGTGTAGCATTCATATCATTAATCCCATAATGGGCCATGAATCAGTCACAAACTCTAGATTCAGCCACCTCCAAGAAGTCCGTCCCCCATGACCATATGAGGCTTTGGAGGGATATCCAGACACAAACCATAACACAATGCATCTCATCAAATTCTCATAGCATTTAAATTCTAACTTTATCATTACATAGTGTTCTAATGTGCCATTCCACTTTATTTTTGTACACAATATATCTTATTGTGTACAAAATAATGAACATGATGTGTCTCGCAAGTACAAGCTTAATATTTCTTAACTGAAATGTTTGGAACCACAAATATTGCCAATTTGGGATGGTTTTTGGACTTTAGAATATTTGCGTACACATAATGTGATATCTTGGAAGTGTGATTGAAGTAAAAACACAAAATTTACTTATGTTTCATATACATATAGCCTGAAGTAATTTTATGGAATATTTTTATTGTACTTGTGTCTTAACTGTGAATTCTCTTGTGATCTAAGGTGTGGAAACTTCCATTTGTAGTGTTGTTTGTATTCAAAAGCTTTGTAATTTACTCTTCAGATTTCATATCTTTAGAATAAGGATATTTAACCTACACCTGCTTCCTCACTGCCAGCCATCTGTCCCTTCTGTGTTTCTCTGTGTTTTTCCTACCTCATCCTCCCATACAAAGCTTACCCTCTCCCCAAGCTCAAGCCTAATATATTCTCATTTAATCTACACTCCCTATACCCAGAATCATTGTTTTCTTCCTCTGTATTCTCTTACTTTCTCATGAGTTCCTGTCTCATTTATCTTTCCATCCCCATTGTACACAAATTTACACCTTGTTCATGAGAGAACATTTATTTCAATTTGTCAGTGAATGAATGAATTAATGAATGAATGTAGCTGAAACCACATAAACTGTTAATGAACAGGGCAATTGCATTCCAAGCACAAAATAATTATAAAAAAAAATTTAAAATGAGACTGTCACTTAAGATATTTGGGTTTGGGAAAAAGATATTTAGGGTTTGCTCTTAACTGTCTGCAAGATACTATGTTCTTGCATCCTTTGTCAACCACCACCCCAGATACTTCCTACACAAGTCACATAAATCTGTAAGCTAGGGATCTCATTGGTTTATCAACAAATAAATGGACAGGAAAATATCTGATATTTATCTTTTCTATCTGCTACTAAGAAAGCAATGGTGTAAATGTAGAGGCAAGACAAGAACGATTAGAAATGATTCTCCAGAGAAAAATCAGTGCAAGCAGATATACACCCTTCCTGGGGCCTCACATTACTGATGAACTACAGCTCAAGTCTCCATGGCCGCTGCCCAGCAGGGATGGACCAGAGGGAGACTTTACCCAGAATTTTTCAGAGAAAGACATCAGAGTAACTATAGTATGAAAAGAAGTGAAAAGAAACTAAAAGATAAGACAGTAAAATGTTCTTCTCTTCTTTAAGAAGTATTACTGTGGTCTTCAAAGCCTGATGTCTTTGTGGTATTTGAGAAATGAAAACTAATGAAATTATAGTTTGGCTATGAAGGGATGCTTCTTGATTCTTCCCTTTTGAAAGACTGAAAGGTTTAGGGCATGACTTTATTCAGATTTTAACTTCCTCAAAATACACGTGGAATCTCATTTCTTTTTCTGGCACAGCCTTCTACACTATCCAAAATGCTCCTACATGCACAAAATAGCCTTAATTTGTGTGAAAGAACTGCCAGATCAACGTTATGTATTTCCTTATATACTTTTCTCTTCACATAAGATCATAGTGAGTTTTCTATATGTTTTTTCAGTGCCTTCTTCAAGCACAAAGATAGTTTGGTTGTTGTCTTTTTTTTATTTGGTAATTCTTTTTCTTACTCTTAGTATTTTGAAAGGGACTCTGAAAGGTAATTCTTAGTTCTGCGTGGTTTCATTTTGACCCCTAAGTATTAATATACGGGTCTTAAAAACAAATGCTTCTCCCCATATTTTTCCTTGACAGAAAGATTTACAGTTGCTGCTGCTAGTGCATAGCCACCCATGCCACAGGCTCTCAAACAGTACTTGCTTTGATTTATGATGCTTTGGGACTGTACAAATTCTTCCCAAGAGAACTGTCCAGCATACTTAGCAACCTGTTTTTAAAGACAGCACTCTAGACTTCCTGCATTTCAGCTCTTTTCTCACCTGGACCACCAGTCTCTTGGATCTTCTTTCTTGCCAGTGCATAATTTGTGTTATCTTTTTTGTTTGTTTTGCTCCTCAGTTACCTCAGATGATGGTCCTTCTATGGATTTTGGCTTTCGAGTTGATATTGAGGAAAAAGGATTCTACACAGAGAACTTTCATTCAGCAGCTTGGGTTTTCAGAGGAGACGATGGGAATCCTGAAGACAGTCCCCGATGTCTTAGTAAAAAACCACGACCAGTAGCTGGTAAGGACTCTACAAATATAGTAAGATAGGTATGTGTTACAGAGCCCATAGCTAGGGGCCAGGCAAGATTCTGAAGTTGTCAAACTTAAATCCTGGGTAGAGTTTAGGGAAAAAAAAAAAATGTGT
>NW_004955418.1:10512089-10516698 GCF_000276665.1 Chinchilla lanigera
TTTTTTTGTGTGTGTACAGGGAATTGAACTCAAGATCTTGTGCTTGCCAGGCAGTCATTTGTGCTGCTGAGCTATATCCCTGGCCCCCAAACTCATTTTAAGAGCATATTCAAATAGAATAATTATTCCAAAGTTGGGATACATAGTGAAATAGGCAGTGAAGAGTTCATTTTCATCCTCTGGTAAAAAACACCGATCAAGTTTTAAAAATATAACAGAAAATACAAAGAAGAAATTATAATTTATTATTACAACTCCTATAGATAATTAGTTCACTGTTTCTACATTCTTTGTATTTTATATACTTTTACTTCTATTTTTCAAATAGATACAATAATAGTTTGTGATTTTTAAAAGTTTACACATGAAATACAAGTTTCAGCATGTCTAACAAGTACATTTTAGTTCAATCTTTGATGAAAAAATTAAAATGTAAAAACCTTTGTGAACTTTTGCTTTA
This sequence comes from Chinchilla lanigera, assembly GCF_000276665.1. Classification (NCBI taxonomy): domain Eukaryota; kingdom Metazoa; phylum Chordata; class Mammalia; order Rodentia; family Chinchillidae; genus Chinchilla; species Chinchilla lanigera. The sequence goes on from NW_004955418.1 coordinate 10,512,550, forward strand.
TTGGTATAAATAAACTTGATAAATAAATAATCTAACTCCAGCAAAGCTTCAGGTTGACAATAATATCTTAATACAATCATGCCTCCAATAAGCATCATGCGTACTATGGTCAAGTCATGTTGGGGAGCTGCTGAAGAAACACACAGAGAAAATAATCCTTTCAGAATAGCCATCAAACTGTGCTGTACTGACACACAGATAAAATGTAATTGTTATATATAATGTTATTTGTTTTCTCTGTAGGATAAAGTGAAGACTTCCTTAGTTTTTTCCTACAAATATTTTGAAATGCAACTGTGGAGTAATTTAATGAGGAAAAAATATAAATATAAATGAATTCTTACACACATACATAAAAGAATATGAGGTTTTTATTTTCACATATTAAGAAAACTTGTGTTAGCTTTCTTGGGGCTAAGACCCAGTACCAGGAATCCACAATGTAAAAGAGGAGAGGTTTAATTTGGTCGATGGTTTCAAGAAGTTCAGTCCCCATTTCACTCGCACCAAGGTGGGAACATCATGGTGGAAGAGGTTAGTGGATCAAAGCTGCTCAGCTCATGGGGGCCAGGAAGCAGCACAGGGGAATTATGCCAGAGAGGAGGGGGGAGGCACATATAGAATACTCAAGGCCATATCTCCTTGACCCACCCCCATACACACAGGAGCATGCTTGACTAATCTGCTAGGCTTTTCTTAATCCAATGAAGTTGACATATCAAGATTAATGGTCATAATACTCATTTGCATAAATATCATAACATAAACAAGCTAAACAGTCATCACTAAAAAGTAAGCACAGGACTCTGAATCCACAATTTCAAGCATGAAAATACTTTAAATACTTAAAATTTGTGACAATTAAGGTAGTTGGGGAGACATTAAATTTTAGTTAATCAAAATGAATAAGCTATACAGATCTGAGGTAAAACATTATACCTATTACCAACAATAATCAATAGTACACTTAAAAATTTAAGAGGGGAATCCTCATGTTGTATTCTAACCAAAATATAATAAATCAAAATAGCAAAAGATAGATAGTTAAGCTCTACGAATAGCCTTAAAAATGACCCAAAAAATTCTAAATTTAACTTTCACTTCAGTATTACTACAAGGAAAGAACATCAGGCCAAAAGTAAGATTCTTCGTGTCAGGATCTTAATACCTTAAAAGTTGGAGAAATAAGCAAACAAATTCTTGTATCATTTGTATTCTGGAGCTGCATGAAATATAAGGGTATATTCAGTGTATGAGTTGTGTTATATTTATAGAAATATATGCCCTTCATTTGAATTTTTACATCCAACAACATGAGTCTCAGGAAGTATTATTGGGAGGATAAATTATTTGATGATGTATCCACATAGTTTATGAAACAACAATGACATTCAATTGACTTCACAGCAGCTGTGTGGCACGTATAGATTATCCACTAGACAGTGGCAAGGGAACTAGGACTATAAATCTTAAAATATAAGAAAATTGTCTGCAGAATGGGAGAGGAATATATTACAAAACATTTTGATGATCTCTTCTCCCACAGGAAAGCTCTGTGGTTGAGCTCAGCATTTAAAGACTTTATTGAATTGTTTATTCTTTCATACACATTGTTGACAATCAATTTGCCTGATTGAAGAACCAAGAGCGAAGAAACACAACCTTGAAGGCAGTAGCCACCTTAAGTCTCATGAAATATGAAAACAAAGCAACAAACATAATTTGATTTGAACCAACATAGTGAAAATACTCCTTTAAACAAATATCTGCTGGGTAATCAATCTGTCAAAAGAAGGAGCTCCTATCAAGAGAGTAACCTAGAGGGAACGCAAAGTTTTGACAAGTGAAGATGTTAGAAATGATTTTCATACGGGTCAAAAACAGAATTTTTTATTTTCTTTTTGCCCTGATTAGTTAACGACCTTTTGCATACTGATAAAATATTAATTCCAAAGTCTTTGCATTTCCCAGTTCTGTCCCTTAAATTATACTAAGATCCGATAAGTGGCAGCCCAACAGTCACAGCAAAGCAGAACTGCATTAACAAATACCAGCATTTTTCCCAGAAGCATAGAACGGTGCAAAGGACAGAATTTCAAAGTTGGAATATACTAACACATGTCAGCAACTTTAGTAAGCCTCTCCAATAACAAAAGAAAAGCAATGTATTTTTTCAGATATTTTGTAAAGACAAACTTTTCTTCAGGAGTCCACATGAACAGACTTTATCCCTCCTTTCTTTGATGGTGTACAAATTTTGGCAGACAGTATCTGGTACACAGACTCCAGGAGAATGGACCAATCTCTGGTCCATTTTCCACTACTTTCCCAGTCCATCATAAAATCCCTGAGAACACAGTGTTTACTCAATAAATGCTTGGGAGTGAATGACTTCTGTCAGAGCACAATTAACATACAAAAGACAGATGTATGTTTCCTTGTTTTTGTTTCCTATTTGACCAAAGAGGTGGACACATCTGAACATGCTTGGGAAATTGCTTAAGTTTTTACTATTGTTATTTTTGATAGGAATTATAATTTTAAAATACTTGTTTATCAAAGAATACCCGAGAGAATATTTAATAAAATAAATGGTAAATCATCTTACAAACATTGCAAAGTAATGTAAATTTATAATAACAATATTCCCCAAATGTCGGGGATACACTCACCAAAATCCACTTATTAGTGATGAAGAGATTGTACATGTAACAAGGATAAGGTCTTTCCCACTGAATAAAATTGTTACCCCTTACTTGAGAGTCTCAAGTGTTCCTCTCACCTCTTATATGATTTTAGTTCTGTCCACATTTTGCCTACATTTAGGCATTCTGTAACAGCAGAGAAAACAACCCTACAAAGAAGAAATGTTCTTGCTCTTCAACCTACAGGGAGATCTAAATCTCTCTGAGGAATGAAAAGTGACATATAAAAATACAAAAGAAAAACTAGAGCAAATGATCAAAATATATCAGCCATTAATTCTAATGTATTTCTCTTTTTAAAGAAAAGGGACTCTATTACATTTTAATTTTAAGGTGTTAAGTTGTCCTTATTAATAGATCAGCATTTTTATTTTATAATTAATTATCTGGCTTTTTCCCAGGAATCTAATAATAGGCTACTATTAACAATTCATTTCTAGAGCTCAGAGACCTTCCCATTACACTTTATTATCATTTATTCTTTCTTATTTTTAGATATTCATTAACATATAGAGGAAAAACTCAACCAGTAAATTATGTCAATCTAATCACTGGGGAAGAGTAATTCTCTTAATATCGTATTAGTAATTCTTTCTGGTGGACTTGACCCTAAATATAATAAAAGACACATTATTTTGAAGCCCTTTGTTATAATTTTTCATTGGACACTTTTGTTACCATTTTAAAATGAACCTTCTGAGATCACTTATCCTCTTAAAGTGTTTTATTTCACTTATGTATTCTGGCATGATTGAGCATGTATATTTTTCTAAATAAAAAACCAAATGCCATCATGTCATAAAAGACAAACTACTCTTCACGTCCACATCTCTTTCTCAGTGGAAAATACCCTTCCATAAAAAGGAGGAAAGAGTCCTTCAGGGACGTCTGTTTTACCTTGGAATCCTGAAAAGGAACAGGACAAAAGAGTTCTGAATGCAGATGTTTGCCTGTGAGGTTCCCTCCTTCTGGAATTTAAATTAGAAAATGCACTCATTACTGGAAGCAGAAGTTAAATGTAAAGATGAACTCAGGAGGGCCCATGAATAGCTGAAGTTATGAGTAAACCAAACATATTAATAAACAAAGCTGTGAGGAAGAAACACCCACACACATCTATGCGTATGTATGTCCAGAAAAAGAAAATATCAAGGTGGCGAGAAGAAGAAGAAATGGGAGGAAAATCAGACACACAGGTGGCAGAGCCATGTTAAATAGAGATACTTAGATACTTAGAGTTAAAAATTAGAGATACTTAGAGTTAAAATAGAGATACTTAGATACTTAAAGTTAAAAATAGAGATACTTAGATACTTAGAGTTAAAAATTATGAATTGTGGGCTGGGGATATAGCTCAATGGCATAAGTGCCTGCATGGCAAGGGCAAGGTTGTGAGTTCAATCCTTGATACTGAAAAAAAAAAAAAAAAAGAAGTCCAGTCTCC